>NW_026623346.1:22826-70054 GCF_030028575.1 Malurus melanocephalus
GGTGTTCCTATCCATGGCACAGAGCTGGAAAGAGATTATCTTTAATATATGGTTTTATAACCACAATTTAAATTTATTTCCTACTTCCAAGCACACCTCCTGTCTGTGGCATCCATTTCTCCCCAGTTTGGATATTTAGTGCATCTATTTTTTCAAGCAAAGAGTCATTTTGAAAAAAAAACATTCTTACCCTGACTCAAATCTGGATGCTTTTTCCTACGTCTGTCTTTTAAATAAAATTTGAATTTGTGTTTTACTGCTTTTTAATCATTTATGGATATAAGTGTTAAAATTTAAAAAAAGTCTTAATGCATACTGGTCTAATTTAGATTCAGATGAAATAAATTTTGAATTTGCATTAACAAGTCTGCAAAACTGTTTGTAACTGTTGCAGAGATTTGATGATCAAGAGGATTGCAGTATACAAAATATATAATATACTGGCACCCTATGTCTATCCAGCTAATCCTTGACAGATGTTTAAGCACAGTATTTTCATTAAATGACTTAAAAAGGTAATGCTCTTAATGGATACAAACTACATGATAAATACACCAAAGTATATAACCTTTTAAATCATATTCCATGCAAAATAACCTTAAAAATATGGTGGAGTCCCAAACATTCATAGATTGTGTTCATAGAAGGTTTTAAATTAAAAAATAATGTGTACACACAGGAAAACAGAAACTTTTGAGAAACAAGCTGATATAAACTACCAAGTCACCTCTAATAACCAGATAACAATAATCTTCATTGTATTTCTTCTGATTCTTGTTTACAAAGCTTTTGGCATTCAACTTAATTTGTCCCCCCACCATCTGAAGAACTTAATTTTGCATAAGACGTGATGACCCATGAGTRCTGCAACACTGCTCTTTCGGGGGCCTCTTCTCCAATTCACAGAACAGAATTTTTAATTCCAGTTTATCTTCTAAGGTAGAGTTTTTAGAAAAGGAAAACCACACAATAGTTAATGCCTTGCTTCTCCCCATGCCTATYTTGTGTACTTTCCTATCTGGGACCCACATAAAAAAAAGCTGCTGTGCCCTGAGGGCTTAGATAACATCACCTCTCTCTCTGAATGGGAAACTGAGAAGCTGAGTTCAGGTGGACTTGATTGTCAAATGGAGTTAAAGATTGGGTTCTCCTCAGTTTGTACAAAGCTTCCAGAAAGACAAACAAAAGTTTTTTCACAATGCTGTGGGGTTCTGTTTTCTCTTCTTCTCTTGTAAAGAACAAAACATTATATTGAACAGTAATACTTGAAAATATTGATGTATATAGTAAAATGTCCTATCTTTTGTAGTCATTTTTGATGTAACAAGCTTTAATAGTCCTAGTTTTTAACATCAGATGTCTTATTTTATCTTATTTTGTAAATCTCTCATTTTAAAATGCATCCTTTTTTTTTTTTTTTTTTTTTTTTTTTTTTTGGTTTTTTTTTTTTTTTTTTTTTTTGGTTTTGTTGTTTGGTGTTTTTTTTTCTCTTTGTAGGCTATTGTTACCTGGAAAGCATTACTTATACAGGTAACTTTTTTTTAATTGTGTAATAAAAAATTGGTATTTTAAAAGCATACACCACACACTTAATTATAGAATGCAGTGGTAGGAAACAGAGACTCTTTATTTTTTTGTGTGTTCCACTTATTAAAAGATTGTAGCATGTGAATAACAGATACAGACTGGAAACAAGGCTAGAAAAAGACAATATTATCATGAAAGGTGAGAGCTATAAGAAAATAATAAAAAAAAAAAAAACAAAGCAGACCACAAAAACCCTAAATCAGATCTGAGTTTGACTTCTTAGTCTCTGCCATGCTGCTGTGGATCTGAGCTGAATATATTTTCAGACTTAATGTAATTATCTACAAAAAATCTTAATATCACATCCTGGAGTTCTGCTTTTTTAAAAGAAGATTTTTCTCAGCAACCCATGTTAATAATACAGCTTACTTTTTCCCTTGTGCAATACTTGAGTTTAYCAGATAAAATCAAAACCGTTGACTATGGAAATACTGAAAGATGCATTTCATAACCTAGCAACAATTTATTCCCACTAACATCTCTCAGCAAGTAAACGTTAAGTTTAATGTAGCTGCTTGGCAAAAAAAAAAGATCAGAGGCATTAAAAAGGCATAAGGATATAGCTTAGTTGAGAAAAATCAGAAAATTTCTAAAAACTCTTGGATGTGCTTTTCATTCTCCAGTGAGCAGAGAAACACATACATGCACAGAAGATCATCTTTACTCCCAGGTCTCTGCCTGTCCTACAATTCACAGTCACAATCACCAGTTCACCAAGAAATGTTCAGAACACATCAGCCCCTTCATGTGAGCATCCTGGCTGTGTGTACCATGGCATTAACACGAGTGTGTGCATGGCTGAGACCCGAGCTTGATGCAAAGTCTTTCTGATCTCAGATGTACTCAGGAGGTGGCAAACCTTTAACAGATGTGAGGCTATTTCACTCATCTGAAGAAGGATAAATCTAGATTTAGCTGGTTATGGTGGCCATCTCTAAAAGGAACCAGCCATGCAATTAGCAATAGCAGCAATGAAAACTTGCAATTGTTCTACCCTTTCCTTTGCATGTATGTTTATTAAAACACATACCTGGGGGACATGGAGCATTTTTAAAAAAAACAAGCTTCTCCTCTCAGATGAAAGGGAGAGAGAACTGAAACCAATTCATGGTTTGCAATCATCATTCATCCTGGAATAAAACTGGATGTCTGCTGGCTGGCAGTACTTCGTAGTTCAAAATTCAAGAGTAGAGTAGATAGARCTGACAATGAAATAAACGCTTCCTGACAACTGAAATCTATAATACTTAAAGTGTGTGTATGGCTGCAACTACTGAAAAAGGGCATTGCATTAGGAACCTGACACAGGCCATASTAAAACACACAATCAGATGGTCCAGCAAAAAACATGGATCTCATCAGCAAGKATATTGTGCAGTTTGCCAACTGATCTTTTCCTAGAGGCAGGTTGGAACAAACTTGCTTGATTTCACCTTGTTAGTCTTAATTACAACCTGAAATGCAGGATGGACACGGTTAAAGGGAGAAATGAGTGGGGGTGAGGGGAAAGCAGGACTCGTGCCTTTGGTGTTTGGATTGATTCATAGTGCAAAGATACAAATCTCTTGGTGCCTTTGCAAAGGATTTTTTGCCACTTTCAATCTTGTAGCATGCATATCAGGAGGCTGTGAGAAGCCAGCCAGCAGGATGAGGTTCTGGGGTAATTACAGGTCAGGAATCAGTGGCAGCCCTAACAGCTGGCTGTTGATTAAAGATGAAACTCAAGCCCTGTACAGAGGGCCTGAAAAAGGAGCTATACAAGGCTTCAAACAGTGCTTGAGCCTTGAACAATGTAACTGCACRTTTATAAAGCCAAGTACTGCAGCAGCAGTCTCTTTTGTAGAGCAAGCCAATCATTCCTTGAACTTCTTGAACTTCTGGGCAGCTAAAGGCCTGAACTTGACCATGACAGTCAAATTCTCTTTTTGTTTGGTAAATGCAAAATAAAAAGTAATTTCTAAAGACAAAATGTTTGATCAAATGAAGAATTTGAGGTGTTGCTTTGCAGAACACTTCCAACAAAGAAATAAGATAAAAGTTTTACTGCCTTTTATTTCCCCCATCCCACGTTAATGTTGAAGAATTCATTTATCTTGGAACCTAGCATCCTATTTTCTAATCTGTTCATCCTGGGGTCATTTTCTCTTTGAAATATATGTTCAAGTTCTTCCATACAGAAAAAGAAGAAGAAAAAAAGTGAACACTCCCTATTACTTCAGATACTACAGCAGGAGCTGGCAGTGATAAATGATACCCAGAGTATGGTGTGCTGTACGTGCAGGTACCACGATGAGCAACTTGTAGCCTTTATAAACATCATTCACAAAGGGCAATAACTCACTGACAATAACAATGTAAATCAACAAAAAAGCCAGGTTTTCTACTCTAATGCCACTTCCATGAGGTCATTGTGCTTCTTTATAGATCTCCCCACAAGTAACAATGAAATTGAAGCAAAATATGAAAATTATGGATTACATGTAGTAATTATGTCCATTAACAAGCCAAAGTACTTTGTTCCTGTGTAACAACAGCTTTCAGAAAGCACCTTTCCAATAGGGTTTCATATTCTATCAAACCAGATAAGAGCCAGCCAGAAGCACAGCATAAGTGACAGTATGTACTGAAGCATATTCCATAGGCTGATCTTGGAATACATATAGGAGACATTTTAATTTGCATACTCTTTTGTAACAGATTTGGGAATCAYAGTACATTCACAGTAACAGCAAGGTATGGAGGCACTTCACCAGTTCAGGGATAAAACCATGCATTTTAACTTATGGACACAAGAACATTCTGCTGAAAACTATATATATATTAATGTTTTATGTGCACAGAGTCTGAGAAAGAGGGATAAAACACTGCATTAATGTTATAGATTAACTTGACAAGACAGCTGATCCCATTGTGCTCGCATTAAGTGAATATGAGGTTCACTGAATGTTAACACTAGAGAAGGAATTATTTTCTGTAGACACTGCACAGATAAATCCTGGTCAAAGTATTATTACCCCTGCATGTGAAAGCAATCTCTTGAAATGATATACAAGCTGTATTTTCAATTTTCTTTAATTTTTTTCCCAACATTTATCTTATTAACTACTGTTTAAAGTCTACTTTTATAGGCATTTTTTTAATAGTACAGTAAGTAAAACCGGGGCAGCGATTGTCCCCCTGTGCTTGGCACTGGTGAGGCCACACCTCGAGCGCTGCATCCAATTCTGGACCCCTCATCATAGGAAAGATATTGCGGAGCTGGGGAAGAGTCTGGAGATTGAGTAATAGGAAGCAGCTGAGGGAGGTGGGGGTGTTTAATCTGGAAAAAAAAGGGTGTCCCAGGGGTGACCTTGTAACTCTACATCTCCCTGAAAGGAGGATGAAGCATGGTGGGGATCAGCTTCTTCTCCCAGGCAACCAGAGACTGAACTTCAAGCTGTGCCAGTGGAGATTCAGATTGGACATCAGGAAGAATTTCTTCACTGAAAGGGTTGTCAAGCTCTGGAATGAGCTGCCCAGGGAAGCTGTGGAACCACTGTCCAAGAAACAACTCCATGTGGCACTGAGTGCCRTGGTCTGGCTGACAAGGTAATGATCAGCCAAAGGTTGGACTTGATGACYKTGGAGGTCTTTTCCAACCCTGATGATTTTATTCCACTTTTCATATTTTGTGTTCTTGATCAAAATAAGAAAATGTAAAAATTCCAACTAAAATTGTGTAAATAAATTTAATGGGTTTTAAAACTTCCACATAAGTAAAATAATGAATAAAAATCATAAATAACTGTTTTAACAAGTTCCTTTTAGGACTAGATATGATGACTATCAAGGGCACTTTTAARGAGTGGATTCATATAACTGCTATTTGACAACTCCTAAACTTATTCATGTCTACACAGTTTTCATAGTCACAATAGTAAGAATTAKTTTCCTTTGGCTTATTGTCATGCCCTCTGGCTATTGAGAACTCTGCAATCCTCTATGCTTATTTTTAAGTTCTCTAGTGCACACAATCCAGTGAGGTTACACACGATTGTGGAGCTGAGAAGGAGCTCTCTGAGTATATCTACTCTTTGCTAATACTTTTTTTGCTATTTTGATAACACAACATGGAAAGTAATTACCACATAACCTTAGAAATCACAGATATTTAAAAGGAAAACAATTGTCAAGTTCTTCCTGAAATGTCTTCCCATTATTTTACTAGAAGCTAGCATAAAATAGACCTAGATGTTAAAGCTATGTAAGAAAAGAATCATACCTTGTCAGTGTGTTGGATAACTTAAAAACCAACCCACACTAAAAAAAAACCCAACCAACCCTGAACTTGTTCAAGACCTTGTTGCTCTGGCTGGTTGCGCATAAATTTTTTTGGCCCAATGGGATTCATCCCAGAGTACTGAAAGCTGGCAGATGTCCTTGTGTCACCTGTCTCTGAAAAGTCTCTCTCAAAGACTTTTCACCAGTCTTTGGACTATGAAGTGACCCTAGTCAAATGGAAGCTGGAAAATATTGTCYCAGTTTTCAGTRAGATAAGAAAGCAGACCYTATTAATTACAGACCTGTCTGTACCTGGTAACATTTGGGAGAAAGTTATTTCAGGAACTATTGAAAAACATTTGAGAGACAATGCAGCCACTGATGAAAGCCAACATGTGTTCATGAGGGGAAAGTCCTGCTTAATCACAGCTTAATTTCCTTTTGTGACCAGGTCCCCCATCTAAATGACCAAGGGAAAGCAGTAGATGTGGTGGATTTGGATTTCAGTAAAGATTTTTATGCTGTCTTTCAGAGGAACCTTCTGGATAAAATATCTAGCACTCAGACAAGTCCAAAATATGCTGGGTGAACAACTGGCTGACAAGTCAGGCTCAAAATGTTTTAGCAAATGGGGTCATGTCAGGCTGACAGAGAGTCAGTGGGGTTACAGGGGGCTCAATTTCAGGACTAGAACTCTTGAGTCTTTTTATAAAAGGTCTGGATGCAGGAATTGAAAGTACATTAAGTGAGTATAGCAATGACACTAAAGCAGGAGGAGCTGTGGACTTCCTCGAGGATAGAGAGGAGGCTCACAAAGAGATGTTGACGGACTAGAGAGCAGGGCAATCACCCATTGCGAGAAATTTCACGAGGACAAGGATTCTCCACCCCAGGGTGCAAAGAAGGCACAGGCAGGCTCTTTTAGGGGTGCCCAGTGACAGGGCAAGAGGCAATGGGCACACACTGAAACACAAGAGTTTCCATCTGAACATCAGGAAATAATTCTTTACTGCGAGGGTGACAGAGCATCTTGTTGTCAACAGAGGTTGTGGAGTTTCCACCCTTGGAGAGATCAGAGAACCATCTGGAAAAGGTCCTGGCCAGGCTGCTCTAGGCTGAGCAGTGAGAAAGGCAAACTCCAGAAGTCCCTTCCAGCCTCAAATGTTCTGTTACTCTGTGACTGAGAGAAAAATTATAAGTGCTGTTGTCATTCTAGTACAATTAGAAGGTGAGAATAAAAATCATCCAGCTCATAGGAATCCACAGATTTCTTTTTTTTTTTGAGCCATTATGGAAACATAATGCAAGGTCAGAATGCAAAGCTTAAATGCAAARTCAAAGATGATTTCTGGCCTTAAGATAAAGGATAACTGTTCAGATCTTCAGCAGCAGCTTATAGATGTGATATTGGAAAAACAGTTTAATATTTTGATCTCTTCTTGTCGTTTCTCATGGGCAAAATGTAGACAATTCATTGAGAACAATTTTAATTGTTTTTGCATCAGAAAATGTTTATATCTACATATATGTAGAATATATATATACAACTCTTCAACTATACATAATTCAACACTTAAAGTAGCTAYGGCTTAGGTTCTTAACACTTTCTTTAGGAATAAGCTAAGTGGTACTTGCTGAAGTGTTAGGGTTTGTTGGGAACAGCACTCTGTGAGCTGCTTCTGCTCATGTTTCTCTTGCAGAAGCATATGCCTTTCAGGGCAGAAAGCAGGAAAGCTGTGGCATTCTTTCATATCTCCACAAGTCTGCTATGTGTATCAGAAAGGCTCATTTCTATGCAGAATTCAGGTGCAATGGATACTAAATATTAACTAAAAAAAAAAAAAATTGCTAAAAGGGGGAGTGTCACTCAGCTTTCTAGAACTTTCCAAGAATCTTAGTCACAAATGCAAGCAGAAAATGAGGCTGGAGACCCTTCTCCTCCCTTGTGTCATGCAACCAGGATGAAAATGTGGTGCATGGTTAGTACTCCTTTTCTTGGATATGACTTAACAATGTGCTATGCAAAGAGAAACCAGGCAGAAGCTAAAATGGTTTCACAACAGAGAAGAAAGCTGCCATAACCTCTTTATCTGCATTTATTTCTCATGCTCCCCAGCAGCTATGGGAAGGGAGCAGACAAGGTCTTCAGTTTCACATGGGTCAGCYGCATTTTCCATAACAAAATCTGCAGAATAATAATAAAAAAACAAGTGTAAAATAACAGACAAATAGTGCAGAACTTGATATATGGAAGTATTTATATGCAAATGAACAAATTATAGATTTATATTGGGCAAAGGTTAAAAAAGGGAAAGATAAATGAATTGACAGTCATAATTGCTACATGCAAGGAGTAAACAGGATGCTGGGTTCACTATGCAAACAAAATCATGTCTGTGCTTGGGACTTTCGATTATTTATGAAAAAAAATCACTACAATATGTTTTTAAAATAAATTCATCTTTTTCTGTCAACTGCTTGAAATTAATTGATGTCTGCAATTCAAAAGATATCCAATCCCACCTGCATTCTGCAGGAGACAGCCCTATTTTGGTGATGGAATCTGATTTATGTGACAGGCTCAAAGGCAGCCCTGGTACCTCAGCCCTTATCCTGGCTCTGCTTTTGCTTTGTCAGGGAGACAAATGCTGCTGAACACTTACTAAGGGAGCTTTGTGCCCCTGAGACAGTTTATCAGTCCAAAGAAAAGCTCTCACACTTAGCTGGAAAAGCACCTCATTGTTTCATGGGAATGCCCACAAMCTGTGTTGAAGAGGTGACAACCTTGCTACCTCTAAATCCCTGACTGCTTCACAGAACAGAATACCTAGTGTTTGYCAGAACTTCCTGCTGTCATTCCAGACATTACATAAAATTTAAGGGAGAATTAAATGTATAGATAGTCTAAGAAATTGTTGCTTAAACACRTTAGTGACTATAAGAAATGCAGGTTAGCAGCAGAAATACATTATTAAATGCCCAGCGAAAATTAGGCACATGATAAGAAGTAGAAAGGTAAGAACAGAATGTTTGGAGCTATCCAAGAGAAAATGGAAGTGCAGAGCTCACTTTTTCCTAATTTCCCCGGTTTTCTAAGATTTCAGTATCACACTCAGAGACTGTTATTCATATTCAGAGTTTAGATTTGTCCTGTAGATGAAGAGATGGTGGGGCTTGTTTCCTAATCCATAGTAATTCTGTTCTGTGTTTGTGTTGTGGGTTTTGTTGTTGTTGTTTARGTTTAGGGKTTTTTTTAACAGATAACAATGTGAAGTAAATTACTGAAGTAATTTACAGAGGACTGGAATTGCCAGCACCTTTCTCTCACCAATTGCATTAATCCCTGAACTATGGTGCCTTGACCCTTTCTGCCCTGCCTCTCCTTCCCACTCAATCAGGAGTTCATTCCTGCAAAGGGATTCTTGTCCAAAAGGAAAGGAAAATGCTGCCATCCACAAATTGCCCTGGCACAACAAGTAGGAGATGAAGTACCAAAGAGTTTCTGTTGAAAAAGAGAACTGTTRCCCACTTTCTGAGCAAGTATTCTAAACATTATGCACTGCTGTAAAAAGGGGGGCAACATCAGCATCACTGCCTTCACTTTAAAAGGAAAGAGCAAGATTGGATCAATTCACTGAAAGAATGCCTGGAGTCACCTATTTTCAGCAAAGATGAAGTCTATGATTCCCAAGGGAACTGAGATCAGCTGTAAGCCTGACTCAGGGCCTTTAAAAAGTGCATTTTATTTGACATTCCCCATTTAGATTCCATAGTTATAATTTATACCATTAGTTGTTTCTTAATCCATGAGATATAATTTATAACATAGGTTGTTGCTTTATTCGTGGGTTTCCATCATGATATGCCAGCCTTTCTCATCCAGTGTGGGAATACAAGCAAGCTGCTATTCTCAACACATATTTGTGACTTTGGTCAAAGGCAGGCTATTTTGTTTCCTTTAAGATGCCAACTCTAATCAGCCATTAAACAAGTTAAAACAAAAAATTCCATTGCTTTCAGTGGCAATATTAAAATAACATTGAGGATAAAGAAGCAGCAGCTTTTAAAATTAAAATATAAAACTTATTTGTATAAATAAGGACATTTGCTCCTGCTGTGAGAATCCACTGATTCTGGTGGAGACACCTGAAAAAAATTAGATCCAAAATGTTCATCTTATCTGAATTATGTTTCATTAAACACCAAACCTATTTCAACCTCCCAGGTCACTCTGGTAGAGAATTGATGATGGTCTGTGCTTAATTACAGAATATTGTCTGACATAAACCAAAATCAAACCTTTGTATGTCTCTGTTAACTAATGAGATAGAGCAGATACATTTACTTCCCTCTCTTGATTTTAGTCAGATGCTGGAATGAATTTTTAAAGCAACTGCTAAAGTAAATAAAAGTGAAGAGTTGAGTGATAAGGCCAACACTGAAAGAATCCTTTGGGAATATCAGCACCAGACTGGGTGGAACATCACTCACAATTCTGACCCATATTTGGTATAATGGCTAATCCTTTCCCTCTGTTTGAAAAMCTAAGCTCTCCTCCATCTACCATGAATTTAATTGTGAAAGGAAAGGAACTGGGCACTMTACAAACAAATAATCTTATGAAATAGAGATCTTCAGATAGCGACACTCAGCTGTCAGCTCTGGCAGGGGTTACTTTTCGTGATCAGTGATTGCTTTTTCTAATTGCAGATTGTTTCAAATATGTCCTGAGATAAAGAAGTGGTGGAACACTATGGAATGTGTCATTGCTGCCGTGTTCCTTCTGTAGTTCACTGAAATTAACTTATGACTTTACTGCTTCATAATACCAGCTTTTCCTTCTTTCTCAGCAAAAAKGAATGCACTGCACAGTAAAACACCCTCTCCGATTATGAGTTTTCTTTTATACTGTGAGGTTTATCTCACTGTTTAAGATTTGAGCACTCTACACCTTTCCCTATATTTATCCAACAGAATAATAGAAAAAAATCTGCTACAAAGTTTGAAGGCTTGAAAAGATGTCACAGGAAAGAAAAAAAAAAAAGAAAAAAGAAACTCTGGCGACACTTTTCTTTCCAAAAACATTTGATAGAAAACGTGTTTATCAGCCCTAGTGTGTATTTATAAGCTAGAATAATTAAAATACAATATCAATTAAAGAAACAGATGTAGATGTGGAAAAAGATTGTAGCATATGTTTAGAATCATGTGAGCATGTTCCTATTTGTGAAAGATACTCTGTCAACATTTTTTTAAATGTAAAGCCAGCATTTCAACCACAATTATTAAATGTGGCTACAGTCAGAAAAAGTTACTAGGCAAAAGCCTTATTCAGTAGATCTGTTCTCCATATGTAGTCAGTCCAAATGTACTCACTTAAGTGATAAAAATAAATTGTTACCATTTTTTACTCCTGTTAGTTCTGTACTGCCAAATACAGCTAAGAGGAAGTGAGCTGTATTCTATTTTAACTCCTGCACCACCACCAGATGATCTAGATGTCGGATCTGTGTTATTGATGATACCATAGCAGCCAGAACGCACACAGCTTGACTGTGCAGGAAGACATGATGCAAAGGATGTGGTTTAATTAGGCTTTATTAACTCATCTGGCAGCATTACCCAGCAATATGTCATACAGAGCAGGTCATCCTTCTTTCACTGATTGTTCCAACCTATTTTGAAGGTTGCTGTCAACTTTCCCTCCTTCCAGACTAATTCCAGCTATTGCTGGGGCCTCATCATCTCCTCATCTGTGCCCTCAAGGGTGTTACCTGCGTGCCCCACTGTGACATTTAAACAGGTAGACAGAGCTTCCAAACCATTCGTATCAAAGTGTGTCAAGGAGTAAGGTTTGTTTTTTCTTCCCCCTGGACCTCATGAGAAGCAGCAAAAAGCCACATTGCATACAACAGGTCATATAAAGGAATCCCTCAGTGATTCACTACCTCAGGAGGGTGATACAAGAACTAAACACCATTTCCCACCAGTAGTATGATCAAAACTTCCTTACCCATGGATTTTAAACAACACTTTTAGATTTCTCTTTGCAAATGGGCATGAGGAAATAGGTTTAGTTTCTCTATGTGAAGGTRAATGAACATTAGCACAGACTGCCAGGGACCCTCCATCCTTGGGGATATGCAAAAGTTGTCTGGATAAGGTTGGAGCAGGGGGCTGTGCAGGATGACCTTCAGATGTCCCTTCCAGCCCCAACTCTTCTGTAATTCTGAGTGCAAACATGAACTGGGTGTTAAGTGGCAAAGTACATACACTGCCTCACAGAAAAGCTGCCATTCTCAATTTTCAATTTGATGCCTTCCCTAGCACCTGATAAACTTAAAATTCACACATTATCATAGTGGTTAGAATTYCTGAAGARTTATCAACCTTTTGTATGGATAATRGAATGCAACTGGCAACAGCATGAGAATTTTTAGGTAGAATTAGCTGCTGGCCAGAAGTAAYTTGATGGATYAARAAAACACAAGCAAACAAAAATTCACATAGAAAATCAGAAATCAGATCTTATTACAACCAGCTCTATGTCTGAACCTTATCTATTATGCTTGGAAACTTTTTTTTCTTCCTCTCTGCTGACTATTTGTGTGTATATATATAGTGCATTCCATTTTTTGGTACACATAGGAAAATATTAAAGGCAGTAGTTTGGTATCTGAAACTGGTATTTAGAAGCCAGCTTCACATGCAGCACTGCTGCTTCACTCCTGACACATAAAAAACCACAGTAGCTACAATCTGCTTCCACATGCTTAGATGGTTTGTGTTTAACTCGCTGTATTTTCAATGAGGTACATTTAAAAGAAGAGGATGCCTGGCACCACATGCATAATTTTGATGAATAGACAAAACATTCTCATCTGAAGTATGCTCACTTTATTAAAAAGAGTAATCTAATCTTAGCCTTTATTCTGTTGAATCAGTCATGTGTGACCCATTACTAACCCACTAACATGGAATGTAACTCGAGAGCCAAAGAATTATTCCCACCATATTGCTTATCAGAGAACTGAAAAATAGGTATATAGTATATTTTCTTGTTTAATCATTCCCATTGGTGATTTATTGGCAAAGACACTACATTTGTGCATCTCTCTCAGCCTTACTCTTCATCTGTTAATTCTAATTATCTTCTTTCTATGTTTGCATCTTTCACACGCCTTATTTGTGTACGTACATACAAAGCCAACATGCCACCAAAGAAATACAGAAAACTATTTAGTGGCTACCCAAGCAAAAAACTCTGACACTGGAGGAAAGCCTGGCACAGTTTTCAGGAACAAAGCTGAGAATCAAGCACACCTTTTTTTATTGCTTGTTCCAAATAGTCAATTATCTTGAATTGCTGGGCAATTTGCCTGAGGTCCACTGAAGTTCCCAGAATAACTTGCAAATGGGTGCTAGATTTCTAGGTTTATGTTCCAAGAAGAAAAAAAAAAATCCTCTTCTTGCTGAAGACAGCAGTTGCACTTATTTCTCTTCAGTTTAGAAGAGATGTAGAAGAAAATCTTGTTACACTTGTAACAGGAAACTGCGTGGTTTAGATCTCTGGAAGTCACAGAACTGCTACTGTGAATCAGGATTTCTTTTGGGAATTTATTGACCTCATGTCTGGCTAAAGGGCAGCTGGATACCGTGAGACAAATATTCAAAACCAGCATTTCGGAATGTGCTTTTAAGAATGTAGAAGAGAGATGTTCTAAAGGACAGCTAGAACAAATCTGAGTGAAAGATACAAGTTTCTGTCAGGGTTTTGGCTTTGCGTATTTTTTAAATTGCAAAACACGATTTAGACATTTGCTACTGCTTCCTCCACCTTCTCCATCTCTCAAATAGAAAAATTTAATTAGAAACTTTGGTTTTGAAGTTGCTTTTGAACAGAGAGACTTAGGAATAAAAGTTAGGTCAAACTAATTTATGAGTTTCTGATGAAGAAATACCATAGATCTTTGCTTTCTCCAAAAAATCCAACCAACCAACCAAAACTCTATATAACAAAACCAATCTGTAAAATATGCTCATTTTTATACTAAGTATTCAATACATACAAAAAAAAAGGCAAAAGACCCATAAAAATTATTTTACGAAATGATGACTGTGAATAGACAGTATTTGCCAAATGCAGCTGAAATGTTTCTGCCCAAATGGGATTGCTTTAAAAAACTAGCTAAGGAAATGCTATTCTAGCTCAGTAAAGTTTAAACTGTGCAAGAACSTAAAATAGCATCCATGGATCTCTAGGAATGACACTACACAGTAGAAGTAAAATAAACAGGATGAACAGTTTCTTAGAAAGAGAGACACATTACAACTTGTAGTGGAATCTTTTAGCTGTTCTAATCATTAGAGCTATAAGAGACCCTGCTATTTATTCAAAACAACTTAAAGCAACTCTAAAGGTCCCAGTGTGATGTTTTCACTTCTAATTTTCATAAAATGTTGATAAGAGTGGAATCAAACTAGTTAGTTATCAGTCTTGATGTTGGCGTAATGTGACTGGAAATGTACAATTTGTAATTACTTGAAAGGAAACAAATTACCTTTAAGAGGAAAACCATAGGTAGAAATTGCAGAAATTAGATGTGTTAGGCTGCTCTTAAAAAAAAAAAAAAAAAAAAAAAAAAGAAAGAAAAAAGAAAAAGAAAAAGTACCTGTTATTTAACTTGCATTCTGTGAGAAAGAATATGTATGCAAACCAAGGGCAAGTATGTACTAGTAGAAGCAAGGAGCTGATGGCGGAGCAGACACTTTTTATCTATCATTTCCATGAAATACACTAAATGCAAGTGGCTTTTTCATGTGATTTATTCCATGTCTGAGTTCTTAGAAACATAATAGCAGATGGAAGAATTGCCTGATGTTAAACTTTCATTTAAAACCCCTCAAAACCAGACCTTTGGAGTTCAGAGCTTGAAAAAAAAAAAAAAAAAAGAACAAAACAAACCTCATATAAAAATCTCATGTAAAATCTTAGGTCACAGATAATTAATAATGTGCTAAATTTTAGTAATATTTTCAGTCCATCCTGTACAGCTAACCTCTAAAGACACATTCTGATGGGGTTGGGATCCTGTGCAAGGATTGGCTAAGTGGAAATGGCTACTAAGGAAGAACACAAATCTCCAACTCGATTTGAACTTAAATTTGTCACAAAACAGGCAAGCATTTTTCTGGCCCAGGAGAGATGCAGAATTTTGTACAATGMATTTCTTGGTTGCTGGAAATGTAAWTTTTTCTTAATTTTCTACCACTACTATCTGCCTAGCAATCTTCAGATCGGCACGTAGAGTATGTTTCTTGAAGAGGAATCATCCTGGTTATTGTGTTTTATATTAGCAGACAACTTAAACAAGGGATCACTTAAAGTAAATTCTGGCCAGTCACTGCATATCTCCAGACTCCAAAGCCAGAAAGAATCATAGTGATTGTTTCATCTGACATTTTTATAAATAAACCATTGAWTTTTCCCCAGATGTGGAATTAAAGCAAATAATTCTAAAAATTCAAACAAAAGAGTCAGAAGGGACGAAATCCAATCTAATCATCCTGAGCCAAGATTTTTTTAATAGCTGTTCATCCTTCTGAAGGAACACTTTATTAAGAGCCGTAAAATTATGGCTGGAGGACAATTTCTCTGTAAAGAATGGTGGCTGCAAATGGAACTGAAAATGTTGAGGAGAGTGCACAACAACAGGATCACTGCATGAATTTTTACTGGATGAAGAAAGGGAGGGAATATTCCAAAACACAGCAATTTCATTTTAGCCATAACCATCCCAGCTCAGCCTCATGCTGCTGAGCACACGGGCTGCAGAGACACTTTTCACAGTGTGGAATAGGATGGAAATTATGTCACATTGCTCACCTCCCTGTGACAGACTGCTCACCATGATACTCTGTTTTCCATCACACATTTCGTCTTTTAAATGAGAAATATGGCCCTTTGCTTTCCCTAAGGGGAAGCCAGAGATTGTGACTCAGGAGGAGTTTGAACTGTAAAACCACCTCTATTCCATCTCTCTCTTTTTTTTTTTTTTTTTTTTTTTTTTTTTTTTTTTTTTTTATTGATTGAAAATTCTAATCTAAGTAATTAATTTTAAAAATAACCACACCAACATCAGGTCCCCAGGACACTGAAGAACAATTATTTTTCCACCTAAAACTGTAACTGCCCTACCTTTTATCTGAGTGACAAAAGGACAAATATATTGCATTTCTCTTCCCTTCTTGGTGCGTGTGTTTCTTCTGTGTATAGGGTCTGACCCCAGACTTCCCCATGATGGCATTCAGTGAAATAAAACACCACTGATTTTGCAGTCTCAAAAGCTAAAAGTCTAAGAAAGGATCATCAATGTTATGAGACAGGAAATCTGAAGGTAAATTTCCTCAGCTCCTGGCCTTTGCCTAAACAACAGGGAAATCCTCCTKCTCAAGGAGATACAAAGATTTAGTTAGGTGATAATAAAGATCTGCTCACAGAACTCATTTGCCTGCACAATATGTCACTGAAATGGTCTCATGATGGAGCAGGAATTCTTACTGGTTGTAYGATTTGCAAAGGTAAATCCATATAACCAGGGCAAAGACGCCTTCACACATAAATTCAAATCCTTCAGATGCCATAGTCTCATTTCAATATTTTTACAAAAAAAAWACATATATGAAACACTCATATTTACAGATGGAATGAATTCTWCTGATTGGGAAAAAAAAGACAGCAAATATATTTTATGAATACTAAACTCATCCATTAGATTTTTTTGTCAGCCTTCAAGACAGATCTCTTTTTAGGAAAATGGCTGCTGTTGCATGGYGTTGTTGAAGTGAATTTTCTATCTAGCCTGGGTAATACCAAGCTATTTATTTTTCTTACTTTCTAATGATAAGGCAGGTTCCTTTGTGATGACCATGAGCAGATTGGCCCCACGTTAATCACTTCCTATTGTTTCTGTACATGGGAATGTTTAACCACTCACAGACTCTGCTGAATGAAAATCGGCACAATCGGGGAAACAATGTTGTAACTCATCAAATGTAATCAGCTGCTGATTGGAAGGAAGTGAAACTTTAAAATTGTATGACACCTTCCACCAMGTCAGTAGAAAAGAGTTTATGGGTTCTGTGGGCCAGAAGCTCTTCACAGGATCCAAACATCCTCAAGGGTGGACATCAGTAGCTATTTGGTAACAGAGGATACCATGGGTATTTCTGGAAGAAACACATATTTTTACTAGGCAAATTATATTCCATTCCAAAAAGAACAATCTCAGGAAGCAGGTATATCAGAATGGATGCAATTGGCCTGAATGCCAGATAACAAGGATAGACCTAACACATCTTAACAAAATGTCACTATAATTTAGATTTCCACAAATTATTCTGCATGTCCAAAATAATTTATCTTAAYAAATGGTCAGCCTTGATATTCTTAATATAAAGAGATAAGGTAGCTTTGGAACAATCCATCAGCTCCCCCTGTCCATTGTTTGTATATTTTTTGAAAGCTGTTGTCTCTGGTCAACAGCTGAAAACCTTACTGTGTGCCAGTAGCTGGAGCAACATATATACACACCATAATTTARTTTTTCTAAATCTCTGCTTTCTTTAGCTATATTTAAAGAAACATGCTTTTCAGAAAGCTCTGGGAAATTCTTTTATGACAATCATTTACCTTTAACATTCATCATCCACAGTACCAAAAAAACAGTAGTCACATTTGAACTATTAGAGCTTTTTTCTTTCATTTCCCTCTTGTTTTGTGGCTGTTCATGGAGACTAACTCCTATTCATGAGTGACATGTTACCAGCCAATATGTTAAAAACAACAGATTGTCATGAAACAATGTAGTCTGCTCSTCAATTTCTG
Organism: Malurus melanocephalus; assembly: GCF_030028575.1. Taxonomy (NCBI): domain Eukaryota; kingdom Metazoa; phylum Chordata; class Aves; order Passeriformes; family Maluridae; genus Malurus; species Malurus melanocephalus. Next base: position 40,561 of record NW_026623346.1, read on the forward strand.
AACTTCATTATCATTCCTATTTTTACAAGGAAAAAATCGAGAACAAARCCTAATTTGGGGAGTTCTTCAATCTTTATTTCTCTCCCTAGAATGAATAGGACATGTCAAAATAGCAACAAGGATGTTATTGCAGATGTTGTGTCCTACATCAGGTCTTAGAACCAGGCACTTTGCGTGGAATATGTTAATGTTGCTATGTATTTATGCTAAACACACATGATGTCCTCAGACTAGAATGTGATGCMAAAACTGTGGTGGGAAAAAAACCAAAACTTTATGCAATTTAGCTGCAGTGAAAACTACAATAAGTTATAGCCTGAATTAGAAGAATTACTCATGGTATCTTAGTATTAAAAGTAATAGAAACATTTCCAACTTCGGAGAAAGCGTAGATTTTGGAAAGGCTGTTGTATCAAATCTAGAAGGCAGGGATGATGATGGTTTGACAGCAAAGTTTTATATGGCAAGTAAGGTAAGGGGTCTTCAGACATCCCAACCTACTCAAGCACCTTTCTACTTTAACTCAATTAATTTTTTTTTCAAAAACTCTTCAGGAGATTTGTTTTCATTCCATCAAAGAACATATGTACTGAAACTTCAGATGTCACCACAAAATTAGATTTTCATCCTTTGGTCAGATCTACCCATAATTTCTTGCCTGAATCCTTTTCAGTGGTAATTGAAAACAAAAATGCTAATGATTACATGCAAATGTCTTTTTTTAAACTGCTGGCAGTTTAAAGGAAGAAAAGTTAGGGGTGTATTTCTGCTAACCAAAATTCATATGCTGTGTTAACTTTTACTGCTTGACTTCCCGAATTTTTTAGCAGGGGAAACTTCTTGAGACAGTGCCCATAACCACACCATTTCTGAATGAGTGAGATTCATGTACGAGTAGCTTTCTTGAGTGAAAATGAAGGCTGGCATTTTGAAAAAAGAGCTGCTGCCTTTGTGAACAAGAGAAGACACAGATACAAGAAATATTCAGAACTTGATTTCAGAGGTAATTCAGTGGAAGAAGCTCAGGCTATAGAGAGGTTAACAGGACCATGGCCTCCTCTCCGAAGAGCACAATAAAATTTACATCATGGCTTGATGACAGCAATTTCAGTAGCAACACTGGTTTAAAACCTCGAGGCTTTTTTCCTGCCTCTTGGCAAAGTTTGCTGTCAGTCTCATTGTGTTGACAACTCATGGAGCTGTGCTGTGAACATTTCATAGAACCTGAAAAAACAGCCCTCTCCCTCTTTACTTTTTCCCCAGATTTTTTTCTTTAGCTCATAAGTTGTGCACTCTGACTTCCTGCAAGAGACAGAAAATGAAAAGCAAATCTTCTCAGCAGTATCCTCAAACCCAATGGACTTTTAGTTATGGGACTGAAACAGACAACATTCCCTCTGCCATTTCCTACAATGTCAGCCTGAAGAAAGAGGATTATAGCAGCAGATTACATCTCAGGAAACACAATCCTGAGAGCAGGCATTGCCACACCCCCCAGCAAAACCTGACACCTCCGTTAGCCAGCAAATATTGCCCCAGAGTGTCCCCACAGCAGCTACAATGGCTATGCTTTTCCATCTCGTGCAGCTCTTTCAAGGGCGGATGGGAAGAATTCCTTCAGCCAACCCTGTAGACCAAAAAAGGATGGCATGAGATGAACCACACAAAGAACTTTAGGAGTTTTTTTTGGAGAGTCCTCTAGAACAGGAGGAAGATTCAACTGGCACTGGAAGTTTCTGACAGAAGAGGTAAAAAGGCACTGCTTGCACTCTTACAGGCACCATCTCTCTCATTCTCCTCTCTATTCTCCTGCAATCAATTCAAAACATATTTGCAACAATTTTTGTGAGCAACAGGTGAGAGAGGATCCTTTAAGAGCAAAGTGTTCTAACATGTCCCTTCGAGTATGACATGATCATATAAAAACATATTTGCAGCTAAAGGTTCGAATGAGGAAAATCTCAAGTTCTCCTTCCCCTTCCTTGTTTCTTATCCTCAGAGGGTCAGTAAAAAATGGAATAAAKGTTTCTAAACTGTCAGAATCACCAGCTCTTAGGCTACTGGCTACAGTTTTACTTGACAAAAAAAAAAATGAAGTCACTTTGCAAGAGAGCATCACTGCTATAGAAAGTCTTCTTCTAATTAAAAGTAATTGGCAGCAACTTTGAAAGACAGCTGTGGACAAAATAATCCATCAGGAGAACACTATTTATTGGCACAGACTGGTAAAACTAAAATGCCTATGTAAAAGCAGGGCTAATTATTACATATTTCAGAGGGACAGGTTAGTTTAATTTCCGTGTTTAAGATACAAAAAAGTTTTAAAAGTGTGAACTGCAATATCCATTTACTGAGAACACAACAAAAATGTCTAAAACACACAACAAAAGATCTGTTTATAATGTAATTTGTAGTAGCTAATCCTATGTCTTTTACACCACAAATACATATTTCTATAGTCAGAAAGAGAACAYTAATTTTGCTGTAGATAAGCTTCATATCTGAAAAACAATTTGATTAGGAGTTTTGCCTTTAAATTAAAAATTTGGCTCACTGATAAGGGAACAGTGAGTAGGACTTCCCAGATGCAGATGAATGCAATCATTTTAAAGGAAGAACAAAAAGAAAAAGTCTACTTCATAGGACCATTTGCAGGAAATAGCATGTGGTATATTCTAGGAGATATATTGCTTATGCAAAAAGACACAGTTGTTAAATATGAATATGTTAATCTTAATAGCTTCCATTTTTCTTAGGCTCTCCTATCTTTCAAAAGATTCTGACTAAGAAAAGGACGGAAGATTTGTTATGATGAAAGTGGCCTAGCTCATCAATGCCTTAATTAAAGGATGTGATCAACTTAGAACAGTTTGTACATAGATACTTAATAGATTGTTTTATCTGTTGTCCTAAGCAGCATTTTTGTAAATATAAATTAAAGGTTTTCGTGGGAAACCACAGTGTATGCATTTTGTTTACTTTGTATATTTGACAGCTGTTTGGCTTAAATTAATTTCACCAGATATTCTCTGTGTAGCACTGCACAAGTGTGTTCTCCATTTCTCGTATTTTGATAGAGCTCCCAAAAAGTAACGAGAGAACCCTTATTTCCACTAGAAAAATTACAATAAATCAGTGAAAAGTGCCACACAGGCTAAAAGGCAGAGAGAGTACCTGCAAGTTCTTTTCACAAAGTTGACAGTATTCATTTCACGTCGCAGTAAATTTCAACAGAGATAATTAAACTGTTATTTTTAATGCTTCCAGCCAGTGTATGAGAAAAATACAGACTTGACTGCTAGCCTGAAGAATAGTGTCCAGAAGCATTTTGTTACCCTTGACCTTGTCTGAAAGCTCAGTTTCCAGAGACCCCTTGTCATCTGAGAACTTCCTAGCAAAAATGCATTAACAATGAGTTCTGCTCTGTATCATCCTGCAACGCCACTCGTCTTGCACAGAAATGAAAACAAAAATGCTTACTTGCATAACCCACAATGCCATTTTCTTTTTGTTCCCATGGTCTTTGGTCTTGGTTAATATGCTTATCAAAAAAACATTGGAATATTACCAGCTTTGCTTGAAATAAGCAATATGGCCTCTTCAAAGAAAATGAAAGGCTGTCCACGTCTCCCTTGATTTAGCTATTTATTTAAAAAAAAAAAAAAACCCTTCTTTTTTTCCTTCAAATTAAGTAGCAAACTAAAATCATAACTGACAAATCAAAATTGTAGGGCTGAGACTACTATTGATAATTCACCCCAGTAAATTTGACCCCAACGCTTCTTTTCTGTCACGATATTTGCAAGAATATGTTCCAGGAAAAAGTTCTCTGGAGCCTTAGATATCAGCTACAATCACTGCCACTGATCTGAGAGATTGATCCAGAGCATCTGCTGCCATCTGCGCCTCTCCAGGGTCAATGCCATTCATGTGCTTTGATCAATACTAAGAAAAGACATCATTCTTTCTCTGCATCCACATTTCTGAGCTATAACTGGAGCTTTTCTGGATTCTGCTGTCACGGAAGTTGAGGACATAGACCTTTCCCTGCCCTCAGAGGCCATTCCAATGCAGCACTTACACCTGTCTGCTATGGCAGATTTTCCTGACGTGTATTTAAGCAGTAAGATGTGACAGGTAGTGCATTTTCTGAGGATTATTATATGCCTTGGGTAGTGTGGTAAGGCAAGAAGTTGTGTCTTTTTGCTGTTATGGAATGGAATTTTTAAATCAAAAGGGAGAGGGAGAAAGAGTCTGAGTCCTGCACTTAAAGGCCATTATTGGCACGGGCATGAAATCACTGACAGCCAGTCAGGGAGCTCTGTCTTCAAACTCTTAAAGCCACTCCATAAACACAATCAAGGAGAATTTTACCTCCAAACTTTGCAGGAATACTGTAGTGAGAACTTACAGTGGACTGTATGCTTATTATTTCTTCAAATATCAATAAATCTGTATACAACTAAGGCAAGGCTTTGATTACTTTTGCTTTAATAGTGTGAAGTGGTCAGGGTTTTAATATGATTAAGTGCTACCTCTGCATGCAAAGCTTGATCTTTAATCCCCACATCAGCAACTATTAAATATAAAATAACAGGATGAAGCATTTACTGGAGTTTTTGTTGAGGTTTTTCTAAGAACTTGAGCACACTTTCCTGCTTTCTAGAAAATTACTGCTAAAATCACCCAAAGCAAAATGTTAGGCTGATGAATATGCAGATAACTGTGTTTGAATGCAGGAAAATTATTTACCCAATTTTTTTTTTTAGTAAAAATTTCAGGTGAGTTTTCTTTTGCTTATCTGTTGAGCTACACATGCTACACAATACGGTTGTGTTGGTTTTTTCACATACTGTGAATATAAATTAAAAACCAGCTGGGGTTTTCCTGGTCACTTACATTCGGTATCATCAATATGAAAAAGAAGAGATTTTGAAATGAAATTAGAACCTGGAATACAATAGCACTAACTACTTTCTCAGATCTCTGCCCAGGTGACATGAGACCCTAAAGTTACCCTAAAACACCAAGTTTTTCTAAATTTCTTTTTATTATTTTGCTTGGATTTGTTATTTGCAGTGAGAAATCAGAATTTAGAATGCAAAATTCCTTCCAATTAGGTTTTCAAGCTAATACATATCCCCCTTGCACATCTCCTGTCATTCCCCAATCCTTTATTTTGAAATGTCAAACAAAACTTCTCCCTCTGGTTTATGACATATTATTTTACCATCGGGATAACCTAAAATTAAGCTCATAGTCTGCAATTTCATTTAACCAAAATAAATTATCCTACATTGAGCCAGCATTTCCATCAGGGTTCTGCAGCCATTATTCAGGACTTGGCCCTTCACAGAGTTAGGTCATGATGGATGCTGGCCACAAGCATTCCAGGAATTCAGCATCCACAGAACCCAACTTCACTGGGGGAGAAAAAGGTTGTATTCCTACAGCTGGTAACATTGGCTTTCATTTGACACTTTCCCTGAAACTGCCCAGAGGATGGATGTGTGACATCCTGTCACCAAACTTTGGTCAGAACATCTTTACAAAAGGAGGAGGTTCATTTCCTAATTTTCTCTTCTGATCAAGGAGTGCTCTCCTAAATGTGCTGTGGCACRTGAGGATGCAGAACAACTGGGAACCTTACAACCAGATGCACACTTTTCTTGAGGAGTACTGTTCTACAAAGAAATTCAGATTGTGTAATGCTGCCAGTAAAGCATGAGTAAGACAGACAAAATTCTAGTAATATCTTTCAAAATACAATTTCTGTTTATCTGTAGATAGGCCAGAAWTCCTGGTAATTTTCAGCTCTCAGAGTTTGGGAAAGAAATTTTCTCTTAGTCACTTAATAAGTGAAGTCCTGACATTCTCTGAATTCTTAGGGACTTTTGTTTGGGTTTTTTTTTTTTTTTTCCAAAAGAAGGGAATTCAAGAGAAAAAGTATCTTTTCTCTACGGATCTAAAATACATTTATCGTTGCTGAAGGTTTGTCACTAAATTAACATGTAATAATCAAAACAAAAACTTAAGCAAGTTGAACAAGGACTCTGGTTGTACCTGAAGCACATTCACACATTTGCAGTTCTGTTATGCTGTTGTGTCTTGAATTAAATTACCTACAACAGAACCTTCCAACTAAAGTTATGTCACACCAGAAGTTATGTCTCATCATTTTCTTAACCTCCTTAGATCTTCCTCTATTGACTGCCTTATTGAGCTGAAACTTKCACATGAATCTAAGATGACTTGTCTTAAAACAAACAGTTACAGGACTAATTCTAGCTCTACAAGTATTTTAAGTGAAAAAATAGCAGATATTGTGAGAATCAAAGTGAGGTGAAGAAGCGAGAAATAAACAGTAAAAAATAGTAACACATGAGCAAGAAAAATATTAGGTGTAATATAAAGAGAGTTTTCTGGGCTTGCTACAAAAAACTACAAAATTCCCTGGGTTCAGAAGGTTCAGAAGCATTCATGGTATTTTATTTTCCATCCATCTTTAATCAGATATTGTCAGTTGTAGCTAGTGTACTCAATATGCTCTTTGCAAACCAAAGGGGAGCAATCAAAAATGTTCTCCTCTCACCATTTTGCACAGAATAGTGGATTCCAGATTCAGTTTAAACTGCCAAACACCAGGCTTTGCTGTTTTAGCTTCAGACACACAATGCACAGCATTGAGCATCTGTTAGCATGAAACTACACACATCAGTTACCATTCACACTTGCAGGGAGTGGATGGATCAGAGTGTGACTCTTAGTTACTTTTTTACAGACATAAATTTTACATATTTTCAAAACAAATTTTCTTCAGCTTGAATAGTGATTTAAAGACATTTCCATAACACATATTACTCATACAAAGTAAGAGCCTTAATAGTTTTCAGTGCAACACCCACACAGCTTCAGAATTCAGTAACAAATGAGTTTAAATGCAATTTTTTAATGGCCCGTTAAGGACTGAGGCATCTTTTATCTGAATTTGGTTCCTTAAGAGAATTCATTACCTTTAGATTGGACAATGTGATGAAGAATCTATTTTTCAGGCCTTTAACTTGGATGGGAACCAGTKTGTTTCTACAGAAGAGCATTGAATAATCATGCGCAAAATAGGACCACCCAACATCTGTCTACATTCACTGGGAAGTCAGTTTTATATTCCTCTGCTAAAGGACTTGCAGGAAATTTATACCGAATACATGGGTGGGGTGGGATAGAATCCTTCCTCTTTGCTTAATCACATTCAGGGAAAAGCGATGATCCATTTTGTCTGGTTCGCTCCATTACTCTTTCTAAAATTAACTCACATCTGACATTATAACATATGTTAAATATTATGTAAGTGGTCTGTTCTATATTTGGTTTATTCAGTCATAAATCCTGGCATGCACGCACACACACAAAATAGTGCTGTGAAAAAAAAAAAAAAAAAAAAAAAAGAAAAAAGCCCACACTAAAAGCCCCCACAACCTTGTGCAGACAAAATGAAATTGGTAAAAGTTGGATTATTCCTCCCAAGTTCATTAAGGAGCTGTAATAATCCACTGACATAAAAACTCACCAGACTTTATCCACCAGGGAAAATATTTTGCAGGTGGATATGATCTTTTACTTTCTAGAAATGGAATTTTCACAGCCCAGGAGAGCTTAAGAGCTACAGTTATTTATGCTGAAATAGGCTCCAGTCTGGCATGACCAAGATGAGTCTATGAGCATGTGAAAGGCAGCACAAAATGGTCACACGAATTAGGAGCTCCTTCCTTGCCTTTCGTACTGTTCTTATTTTCTACTAGTTTCCAGTCATCTCTGTAACTGGGAAAGTAAGATTTTGGCTGGTAGCAAACTTTGGTTTTCTGAACCAGTCTTCCAGCTTTCCCAGCATATTTCCCCAAAAGCTGTGCACCATTTACTATGAGATTTCCAACACTGTCTTGTATCAACATCATTGGTTTCATTTGATTTGGCATGGCTGAAATAAAATAGAGACACGGAATTATATACAGAACACYATTTTTATTCTGACGCCTCTGACTTTTCTTTCTAACCAGTGTTTTGAACCATTTAAGAGAAGGATTTCATGCCACAAATGCCTGAATAGCTGYAATGAACATAGGGTCTAACAGTTACAAAATTGTCTGACAGCAAGAGGTAGCATAAAACGTCTGTCTTCCCTTCTGCTCTTCAAATTCCATTTTCTGAAAATAGCTTGAAAGAACTTGCTKACAGGGGTGGCCCTCAAAGGACAGACACAGCTAAAGCAGAGACGGCAGCAACGACGAGTTCAAAGTTGGTAGAGAAMTTTCAACCAGCTGACAGCAAGGTGCTTAAATATCTTCAACAGAAGAGTTAGACTGTCCAGTCACTCGGTTTTAGGAGTTGCCCTGGGCAGGAACAAGTAGGGAGTGAGATATTGTCTAGCACTGGGCTCTGAACCAAGCGCCCATCACACAGGAGCAGCCGGCATCCAGCTCTTCTCCTGGCAGCTCCCAAGGCTCGATTCTCAGGAAGGTGTGCCTGACATTTCCTTGTACAGCTCCTCAAAACTGTGGGTGTGTTTCTTTGGTATGGATGTCAATCCCTATGGCTCCAGACTCAAGCTTTTCCTGTGCTTTCTGATGGTATCTCCTTGTCTGAGGCACAAAATGTTGTCTGGGTATTTCAGAAACACAGAATACAAAGATCCATTGCTGAAACTTTAGGAAGTAATTAACAAACTGTGAATCATCAAGAAGGGGATCTCTGTAATTAATTAATCCCTTTTATCAGAAGCCCTAAACTGAGAGAGCAGTTCTTAAAATGTGAACAAAACCACAGGTAAAAAGACTTTTTATGTAGCAAAAGTTATCCCAAAATCTGCATTTACATCTCCCTTATATCAAATTATCTCATACCTATAATTATCTCCTAATTCCATGTTTATTTCTGAATAGAAGTAAGTCCAAGCCACACTTATTTACTACTCCTCTTGGTCACTGGTCCTGAAAAATTCAACTTTATAGGGTTTAAAACCACAAAGAAATTTTCATATGTCAAGGCTCACACTGAGATACACCAAAGCACCACAAGACTTACCCTGACCCTCATAACAAAGCAGGGCATTGTGAGAGCCTGATTATATTCATCATCAATTCAGGACTGAATGGAAGGTTCATATTCTAAAGTGATTCTGTCATGCTGAACTACTGTAAAAATAATGGAAAACAGTGYCACCATTGTTTGGAATGAGAAATATTCTGATTTCTTTTTGCTGCAATGAGACAGACGACGGTCTAACAGGACGGCTCTGAGCATCAGAGATCCCATTTTAACCAGCACAGGCTGCAGGAATGAGAATTAAGCATATAGTAGGATGTTTTATCTTGCTTGGCAGGCAGCTGGGCCTTCTACAAACTTAATTTTCTCACTATCATATGAGATACCTCAAATACAGCCAGTGTGGAGCTCCCAGTCCTGGTGTGGATTGTTTTTATGAATTGGTACTATCTAAGATATTTTGCAAGAACAAAACCCACCATTTAGTCCCTGCTAAAAGATAGTTTTCCATTTTCTTGTTACCCAAATTCAGCCAGAGCCACTTGCACGGGCCTGTTTTCTTGAGTATGTGGAAAGTAGACTATAATTATTATTGTTATTTATTATTATTATTATTATTATTATTATTATTATTATTATTATTATTATTATTATTATTATTATTGTTGTTGTTGTTGTTATTACTATTATTATTATTAATATTCACTGACCTAATACTGATCTAGGCTCTGTTGCTGCCTAGTGAGAGGGAAGGGAGCTAATGATCATAGGAGGGAGAGCAGAGATTAAAGAGATAATATTGGAAAAACAACACTGAAGAGCAATAGCCTGAAAGAATGAGATAGGTAAATATCTAGATAACGAAAAAAAAAAAAGGAATCAAGAGTCCTGCTTTGACTTAAAAATAAGATTGTTACCATTAAGAAATCTGCTATAACATCTTATGAACAAATCTCATAATGTCAAAAGAGACTACGCATTCAGGTTTTACATATAAAAATATCTTTCTGTTACAGCATCACAGCTCACTGTGGAGGAAAAAAAGCGTAAAACTCCCATAAACTTGTAAATTAAAATGACAGAGTAAATKATTTCTTTTAAATCCCTGCAAAGTATATTTAATGCACAATTTGAAATCACAGGAGGCATTTAAAAAATGAATATTTGCAGTATGGAACAAGTGAAAGGAATGAAATTAAGCCTGGGTGGGTAGCATAAGTAGGGTGGAGTGACAATGATGAAGAATTATACAAGGAAGAAGGGAGCTCACTAGGTCCTTAAATAGTTCACATCCAGATGTGTCAAAATTTAAATTTCCTTCAAATGCATAGAAGATTTTTTAAGAAAATGTAATTTTTATTGAAGGAGTGGGATGGAGAGTGCAGGAAAAGAAGTAGAAGCAGCCACAGGGTGGACGCCACCTAAACCAGGCATTCAGACTTTGTTCCATTTCACTGAAATTACCCCTCTCCACCCTGGCCCCGACTGACAGACACTCATGGACACACAGACAACAAACAACACGCAGAGCAGGCTGTAAAAAAGCTGCTGGCACAGGTGCCATACCAAAACCTGCAAAAGGACCTTTTTAATAGCCTTGTGAGCAAGGTAACTGCTGAGGAGCAAAATCACAACCTTTTTGCCAGCTATTAAACTCAAATCAACAAAGCTTCTCTAGCCCAAGCAAAATGAAATCACATTCAAGAAATAAAAGCAAAAARGCAGCATATCTGCTGTAGGGTTTCAGCTAAAACATCCTTCTACTGCTTTCAGTCACTTTCTCATTTATCACCTACTCGCTTTAAGACACAGTGTGCCCTGAAGCTCTTTGTTTAAGGCTTTGTTTACACTCAGAAACTATTGCCCAGTGGTTCTGATGCAACAAAAGAAGTGTAATCCCCCCTTCCCTGAGATACAGAACCTCTTCCTCTGTAAATACACTTTCATCTGTCTAGCTTCATGTCAAACAGAAGCAAACAGCTGTCAGACACATATCTACATTCACACACATGAGTTATTTAATTTGCTATTACCAAAAAGAATCCAATCTGGAACATCCTACTGTGTCCCTAACTAGCTTTACCAGAAAACAACATACACAGGCCACCTTAAGGCAGATAAAGTTATGTGTATCCTAAAACCATTTTTATTTTCCAGAAAAAGTTTAGTCCAAAATGAGGAAAGAATTAAATTCTGCTGAAAAATAACACAGCAACACAATAATACCAATTGTAACAGTTTGGGGGTTTTCTTAGAAGTCTCCTGCAATGGAATAATTTAACAATTAAAAAGTTAAAACACAGCTCCAGAGAGACCAATAATCACACTGGTTATGAAATACTCAGGAAGAGGTAAATTTCACAAACCCACACCCAGAAAAAGAAAATATTATGCAACATTAGCAATGCTCTACTTATATACCATGTCCTCAAAAGTCTAATCTGAATAAATGCAACTGACGGACAACAGCTCAATGCCACCTTCAGATGAAGTCCATCAGTTCAAGAATATATGCAAACCACATCTTTGTATTTCTCAGTAATAATTTCTAAGTAATTATGATGTTCTTGGCAGATTTCCTATTTTTACTTATACACGATTCTTGGAGTATTGGATTCCTATAGCAGAGTACAGCAGAAAAATCTGTTCACGTTTGATCTCCCRTTCACTTGTACGCAGAGGTTTGCTGAAAGCAGGATCAAAGATTACTCAACTTTTTTTCTTTTCCTGTTTTCCCCGATGACAATTCCACACCAGCATTTTTTTTTCCTATTGGGCAGCAAATTATTTTGTACTAGCCAACACCGATCTGAATTTGTGAAGGTAATTAGCAAAATGTCTACAGGTATAGAGCAAACTAAGCAATACACAATTTTCCAAGAATGTYAAAATTCAAGTAAACTCTGAGAAATTAAGCTCTCAAAGGCAAAGGAATCCTATTAATCTGAATTCCACTATTTTGTGCTGGCATTGTTAAAATAGTGACATGGCTATAGTTTTGTACTGGTTGTGCACTATTTTTCTTTTCTAGAATTCAAAACATGTAGAKTAAATGAAGTCAGTGATAAGCAGTGACTGTACAGTGATATAGTATTTATTTTTACATGCTTGTGCATTTGTAATTAAAAGGAAGAAAACTGGATTTGTTGTTTCAGTACAAAACAAAATMTTGAAAACTGGTTTGGTTCTGGTTCTCTTGAGCAAAATATGGTGGTTCTGGATGGCCACAGCTTTTACAGATATAATGAAACTATAAACAAGCACTCAGGAAATCTGTACTGTGGATGGAYGTAGCAATATATTTTTCAAAGGAAGTAACTAGAAAAGTGAAATAAATTTTATTGTCTATTTCAAGTGCCCTCCAGATTCTTAGTAAGCTTTAAAATTGTGACATTCAATATCTTGCATTCAGTATTTTGATGTGTTCCAGTAAATAGCACAGTCCTGTAACAGGAGAATATCTCGGTCAGTTCTATTGCTACAAATATGATATGTTAAAATGAAAGAGAGAGGAGAGGAAAAAAGTGGATAAAATGTAAATTACATCAAATAATAAATCAAAGACCTAGAGTCTGACATTTAGATTTCTGGTGGTCCATATGTTTTACATATTATGAAACCATCCCCATAAACAATTCTTGCTAAGGAATACAATTCACATTCTTCCTAAGCCATCCTATCTCATTTGTTTACAGTTTTCTTCTCAACAGCTTCATTAAATTGAAGACAGCATGAGCAAGTTGAAACAATTCATAAAGGAAAAAAAGATCTCTATTAAATAATGTCAACATCAAAGGCAACAATAAGTAATTTCCTGCAAAGGGAAGGCTGTGAAAGCATCTTTTGAGCTGGTTAAAAACTGGCAATTATCAATTTCATTTTGACATGAATGAGAGGGAGGAATGTTCTGTACATGCTTTAATCTTCTAACATATATTTTATAACAAAAAAAAATTCAAATCACCTTAAGATACATTTGGTGAATATTTAACTAAGTCTGTACTAGCACAAACAGGTTTGCACCACTGAAAGCATTATGTCTAATGTCTCTGCTTTATTCTTTAGGTTTTGTTAGCAGACAATGGTCTAGTATTTATTTAGGAAAAAAATATTTCAGTTGGGAAGAGGCTGTTGCTGCATGAAGAGAATACAGCATGAAGYTTTCTCCCGAGCTGGGTCTGAGGAGTTGCTCAAAAGAGTTGGGGAAGAGATGCATCAGTGCTCTGCCAGGGGCAGACTCCTTTCCAAAGGGCTCCAGCAATCCAGGAAAATGGAACAAGGTAAAGAAGATGGGGATATCTTCAGTGGGAACTCAGGAGAGCAGTGTGGAGGAGTGAGAGCACCATTTCAGGAGGCAGCAGCCTTTTGCAGGGGTGCAGCTCTATCACCGCGTGCGTGGGCAAGGGGCTGCTCACGTCACAAAGAGAAAACGCTCGTGTGTCACCTTTGCTTGCTGCTGTAAGGCCCACTCCTCTACAGACTGTAATAAAACAGTCATGAGGTTTCTACATACCTCATTATTCACAGGACACTGCTGAAGCACATCTATCCCACCCACAAACCAGCTGATACAAATTTTTCTCATCTTTTAATCTTTGATAATTATAATAGAATGAAAAACAGAGGGAAATACAAATGACTCTTCTTTTGAACTTGGTTCTAACTCCTACATTTTTTTCTTATCTATAAAAGACTATTCCTAGATAAATATGTTGACTGCAGTTACCTAGAAGACTTTCATATTTCAAGAACGTTGTATAAAAATTATCATCAAAAAAGAGAAACGTTTGTAAATTTAATACAGAATAAAATAATTGTAAATAACAAAACTATTTAGATATCAGTTGGGAGGTGTTACAGACCACATATGCATTGTTAATCTTTTTCAAGTTGTTTAACATAGGTTTTGCCTGCTTTCTAGTTATAGTAAGGGAGATGAATAGTAATGGTATCAGTGTCATTCTATTTCCTCTGCAGGTTCATATTCATGTGAAACAGAAGACTTCCCTAGCAAATGTGTTTCTGTAAAGTTGATGGGATTGGCTAAAAAATTTAAAAAATACCCCGGACATATTCAGCCTGCTGGAAGTTTAGAAGAGAATTTACTGTGGAAATGGAAAAACATTGTGGTCAGCTCTCAATCTGGAAAGATTCATTAAAAAATTCCTTTTGAAGAGCTGGTGTGTCTGAAAGCTGCTCTCTTATCTTCTCAGGCTTTCTCAGGTAATTTAATAAATGGCATTTTCTTTTCCCACAAACCTCACTAAGAAAGGGTGCACCCAGTCATGCCCTATGCAGAAATATCCTGAATCTCACCATGCTTTTCATTTGACATTTAAAATAGATAGGATTATTTCAGTTAGATAACACAATTGGCACATCAGAGCTCCTTGCAGAGAATAGCCACAATTTTCTTGATCTGTTTTGTATATAAAGATATAAATGTTGTTGCTTTTCCAAAATCTCTGAATTTTGGGTTTATTATACTACATTTACATAACACTAAAGTTGATTTAGATACTCTCTGATTAGTGGTATGAAGTTTGCAGGGACCCTTACAAAACTCAAAAGATCCTCTCTATTTTTTTTTCTGATTTTGGAAAGCCATGCTTGCAGAAGAAAAAGCACCAAACATCCACTTTGCTCAGCTATRTTCAGAAAGGTGGCGTGTGTTCTCATAACTTGTGTGTATACATCCCACACGTTGTTTTGGGGGGTCAATCTGAGTCAAAAGCTGCTCCATTATACGAACTTTGTTTAATTTGCATTTAAAAAGTTATTTCATTCCAGTCCAATTTGTGATCACTGTGCGATCTAGGTCAAGAATCAGCAGCCACTCAACATTTTCTTATAAACACATTAAGTTTTCAACCATTTTGTCTTTAACTCCGTCTATATAATTACCTCCTCCTTATTTCTATGCACACTAATTGATTCTCTAAGGATCTACATTTCTATTTTATCACATAGGCAAGATAAAATGGAAAAATACAACAAATCCTTAGTTTTTCCTAGATCTCTCTGTGCTTCCTACAGTATTCAGTGCTACTGTTTTCACAGCACAAACTACCATTTGTAGAYATTATTATTACTACCATGTATGGGTCTGTAAATGCAGCCCTTCTGTTCTCCAAGTTTAGCCACTTGCCTACCAGGAATGAATTGTTTTAGGAAAAACACTAAAAAAGTAAAAATGTACCGCAGTAGTCACAACATATGGATGAAATAACAAAAGTTGGCAGGCTCAAAGTAAATAGTGATTTTTTATTTTTTTTTTAAAGTGGTAGCTACCAGACTGAGAGAGGTACTGTCTTTGTAAATTTCTCATTAAAAAATTGGATTCTATACATGACAAATTTATCACGGTTCTCTTGCACTTGTTATCAACTCTCATGTTATGTCTACACCATCTCTTTCTGCAATAATTTAAGGAAGTATAGAGATTTCTATTCCAGTTACATCAATGCAGATGCTTAAGGTAGGTGGCTGCAAAGTCGTGGAAAATATTTTTGTCACTGTATTACCTGACCCTGTTCCAGACTACAAGGGAAAAATAGGTTTAAATCAGATAAAAATGAGAATATAGCTCCAAATACTCTTAGTTTGAATGGAAACTGTTGGAAGATGGAAGATACCCTTTTGCAGTATTTCTGTTTAGTACAGTACAGTGCAGCAGGAGCAATGAAGACTCTTCCATGCTCCCTGGCCAACATGTCTGTTTCTCACTCAGGAGACTCGGAAAGTTCCATCTCTTAGGCTATTTAATCCTCAGCATCTTTGCCAAGATCACCAGCAAAGCTATCAATTATCACATCACAAAAAAGAGAGTGAACAGCCATCCTGCAGAAGCTGGCAGAAAACCATCGACTCTTTTCACATACCTCCTCATAGCTATCAGATGGTAGTAGTTTTGGGTTGCTACTGAATTAAATATTTCAAGTGCTCAATTTTTGAGGAAAAAGAGAAACTTAGTCACAATGATGTCACAAGGTCTTAATAGAGAAGTCCATTCCATGACATTATCCAAAGATCTGATGGCTCCCAAATTTAGACATACCAATTTCTCTTGTTCTTGCAGTATCCCCTTCCTTCCCATTAATTTCTAGGTGGGAGCCCARTGGGTCAGTGCCAGGAAGCACGCTAATGCTTGTTCACCGGAATCCAGAGTGCTGGCGAACATTTCGCTGAAACTCTACTTAAGGGTCTCAAGTGTATTTCAGCACACTCAGGGTATTAGAGCTTTATATCATTTGAAAGAATCCTTTATTTTTAGTGCTAAATCAACAAAGCTGTTAGTGTCATTTTCAGTCAGACTGTCATCTACTGGGAATTCAAAATTACACTCAGCTGCAAACTATTGACACTCCTCTTAACAAAAAAATGTTTTTAATAAATCTTTACATTAGCCTATGAGATAAAAAAATCTTTACCATGAAATATACAAGTGTATAAGTGTTTTATGAAAGTTTTATTAACTTTACAAAAGAAGAATTGGCAGTGAACCATGAACATCCTGTACTCCTAACACGTGGTTATAAATTACATGTTCTTTCCAATAACATCTGAAAAAGAGACTGTAATTTAAATTTCAAAACCACTTGGCATACCTACTATATAGTGCTGACATGAAGTAAAGGGAGGATCTGGAGAGACTCAAACAAAGAGTGAAAATATAAAGACATCCTTAGCTAAAAAGCTGCTGATGAATACAATTCCTTTCCAGCTGGACAGGGATCAAGTACTTGCTTGTCATATCATTCAATGCACTGTTCAATCAGGGATTCTTCCTTTCAACAAAAAGAAAACTTAAGTGCTGCTAATCATCCCTTGTAGAACTTTATCTTGCAGATACCTTCTTTATGTCAGGATTTCTCAATGACCATTGCCAACAGTAGAAGGATCAAAGTTGTTATTAAACAAAAATGCCTTCACTGATGGAGAAAAGCTATCTTCTGTTCTCACATATAAGATTTTCTGCTACTAGCAGCTTAATGATATTTGGTGTGAAGTAAGAAAAAAATCTGTATGAAGACTCTGAAGAAAATCTATAGAAAACATTTTACTTTCCATTTCTAGATGACGATGACTGCTCAATACAACCTATTTATTCTGATTTCCTGTAAGAAGACACATGCTACTCCATCCATTTAAGGCTATACTTTAGAATGATAACACATTGAAACCTGACTTTTTTTAATAGACCTACAGTTTGTCATGCCACATAGCAAACCATTCTCTCAAACCTTATTTTTAAGTCCCAGAAATGCCTTTAATAACAGACAATGCATATGCTTACAAGAAATGTAAATTTTTTTGCAAGCAGACTGGATAAGTAATTTCATGCAACTCATCCTCACAGTGCTGTCTGGATAAAACTGGTTTTTCTGCCTCCCAGCAGATCATGAAAAGCCAGAGAGAAGCTCGCTGCCAGTTGGTTTAGTGGCTTGAATGGAAMGCGAGCCTAGAGAGAGAAAGCCAAGCCGCAAATAATCATGCAACATCAAAATTCTTTAAGACCAGTCCTTAGCACAAAGCGAACACAAGAGCGCACTTGAGAAGAGCAAGAGAGAAATTAAAAAGCCCAAAGAAAAAAAAGTAAGCTTAAGATTAAAAAATCTGCCACTTCTGCCATGCAACTTTTTTGACAAAAACAAGCGGCAAGATCACTGATATTTTCTAACTGCATACTCACCAATTCTAGTGAAATACTGGTAATTCCCAATTGCAGATCTACTTTTGTTAGAGAAGGGTAAAAAGGTCAAAACAGTGAGAAAAGAGCTTAATTTAGAAAACTTTAAACAGATTGGGCAGGCAACTGCACCTACTCCAACTCCTATAGTGATGTTCTAAGAACCATGAAATATCCAGTCTGACACATGAGAAAGTATCAGAAGTTAGGACAAATTCATTGGATAGTTGGGTCAGGTAGAAAAACAAATTAGAGAAAGAAAATTATTATTTCTTCTGAAGCATATGTTGAGAAAAGTGATCAGCATGTAGTGAAACCACTGCACCTTGCTGTGGTGTATCAGAAACACTATGTTGGGATCTGTAACAAAATTCTAATTCATAGCAAAGATTCACAACAATCATGAGAGCAACTACAGAAAAAGCTTGGACAGCAACTGAAAACACAGGCAATTTTTTTCAAAGTCTGTATATGAGAGATCTGATATTTTGAGTCCTGCAAATAGCTGATGTTTATATGTATCACTTATTTTGGAGAAGAAAACAAAAAAATAGCCCAATTTCATACCATAGTCTTAGAAATGTGTGTTAATCAAAGAGTTGAGGCAAGACAACATTTGGTCAGTAATGTTTGGTTCAGCATCAGGACTGAGGCAGTTTTGCAAAGCTATCAAGATGGCAGATTTTCATTTGTGCAAAAATGCTCAATTGCATTGAAAGTGGGATTCTTTGATCACTCACAATAAAATAAGGTTTAGGGGACAAATATTAAGAAGATGTGATTCATAAAAAAATTATCTATGAACAGAAACAGTTTCTCTGATGCCTTTACTGAATTATAGAGCCAACAGAAATAAATTGGATGTTAATGGTATTTTGATAGAGTACAGTGACATGAATTGGAACAATAAGAATGAGATAAAATATGCAGATATTACTCAACCAAAATACTTAGTCATTCCARGGCATTTCAAATACCTAGCAAAAAGAGAAGTAAAATGTTAGATTTTCTCAGAATGCCATTCCTGTACCTTGCTGGTTGCAGCAGTTCTGCATTTTCCACCAGAGTGCCCAATCATTTTGCTTGATAAGCATTGTTTTTTTCCAGACCACATATGCTTCTGTCTTAAGCATTGACTGCATGCTTAATTTTGAATTACTGTTAGACTAGTATATGTTAATGTTAGAGGGCACATTCATATAGCACTGGAACAACGATGTAAGATTTTTTAAAAACATTTCCTAATTTATTTCATTGATATTAAAATGACATTCAATCTGTATTAAAAAAAGGGTGGTATTTCTTGGTTTCCTGAAAAGATCAGTCCTATTTTTTTTTTTTTATTTCCAATATAACCAATTAATTTACAATTTTCTTATTTATTCATCATATCTGATGTCCAGCATTATGGTGGGAAACAATACCAACTGAAAAATGACTCCTTCCTCCACACCACAGTTTTTATACAACCATTCCACTTCTGAGCTGTGGTGTTAAAACTCTTTTTGTAACTGTTATGAGGTAGATGAGGGAATTCATTTAGGCTAGAAAAAGAAGAAGGAACAAAGGGCTGAGGTAACTGAAGACAAAGAGGAACTACTCAAGATAAAAGACTGAATCTTGGTTTTGCTGTGGCTACCACTGTGCTTTTCCCTTTTTAAATCTGTCAAGACCTGCATTGAAACAACCAACACACGCTGGTGAGTGTGTCAAGCTTCCATTAGAGAGCGTCCATGTTTAGTCTCTGCTGGGCTGCAAGGGAAAAATTTGCAATTGCTTTAAGGTGACAGAACATTTTGAGCTTAATCTTTATTACTGTGATATTTAASATTTTATTTACTCTCTGTTCATCTACGAGAGAAACAGAAAAATGTTAAACACACAAATAAAATGGAACAAAGAACAGCAATATGCCACTACTTGAAATCTTTGCAACAAAGGGATTTGGATGCTAGGATCTGCCCCTGACTGAAAACCTTGGAACCTTCGACCAAATAAATTAATTTTTTCCAGTTCTGAATAAGTGATGCTTGCTACAAAGTAGAACTTGCCCCTCTAAGAAATGTGTTAAAGGAAAATATCATGCATATAGCGAGAATGCTGGATTTCAAGGGCATGATGTTAATCATAGCAGATCACAGTGCTATGGCAGAGACAAAAATAAAAGCAGCAAAGACAAGGAGAAACATGTACCATGATTTAAAATAGAACTCCCACGCTTACAGCAGGAAGAGACTGATGTATTAGACACAAAGAACTTCTGGCAAGTGACCTCTAACACTTATTATATAAAACACTGTATACAGAATATTGGTAAATGAAGTTACTTAATATGAAAACCAGTACCTTTTTAAAAATCTGTGGCAGAATGGCTAACAATAGCTCAGAAATATTCATGATACTCTGAACAAGTTACAAGTAGGAAAGGAAAAGAAGAGAAGCATTACCCATGACTTAGCAGCCTGACTAATCCTTCTACAGGTGACAAATAAAGAAAAATACATTATTATAATTATCTGTATTAAACTTTAAGTTAAGTTTATTTTGGAAGACAGACTATAATTACTACTATAAATGATAAATAAATTAATTCTGTGCTTGGCCACATGAAGCTTACCTTGCAAAACAAAATTAGAAAAATCACAAAACTTTTTCTCATTACAAAAAAAAAAATTATATGGAAAGTAAAGGGTCAAAAAATGCAAACACTAGAAGGCCTATATGATCTTTTGTTTCAAATTCCTTTTCTTCCCACCTGAAAACAGCACAGCTCCTCTTAGCTATTCTACTAGAAAATATAATAAGTAAATTACAATGTTTTAGTAGTTCCTCTTATGAAAAAGGGGTTATTACAAAGTTTAAAACAAAGATGAGCTAGACATTTTCTTCCTCTGAAAAGAATCCTGTCAGCGTATCAGATTTATGACTCCTTCTTTCCTTAGGCACAGATATTTCACATGTGAACARAAAGAATGAAAATCAAGAATCAAGAATCCCTTTCCAGTCCTGTCCAGATTATTAGGATGATTGCAAATCTGAAGGAGAAGAAAATGGCACGGAATATCCATGAGTACAGAAAACACAGAAGATTCACAGTACCACAAATTGTCTTCCTAAAAATGGCTAATTAATATTTTTAAGCAATAGCTGAGTAAGGCTCTTGGTTGAAAACTCCTCCTCATCCAAMCTGACAGCAAAAGTATTGCCATATCTTGATGGGAGTCTTGTGGGTGAGATTCTCTCTGATCTCCTCTTTTGACTTTTAAATATTTCTATCATCCTTCAGAGGAAGTGTGTCCTGGACTTGACTATAAAAATAGCTTCATCCATATACTAAATAATTTAAATTCATTATAAAWTTAAGCAAGAAAAATAAAATTCTAGCAATATAAGTATTTTGGATTTGAAAATTTTACAACTGTGGCCGTTAGCCCAGTTGTAACAGGGTACTGCTTTGTGGAAAATCATTGTTTCCAAATCTTTCAAGGAACGATGAAAAATAACTTGGTAGTTTAAAACTTGGCAACATCAGCGTTCCAAAAGGAAAGTAGGTAATGAGGATGAAAAAAAAAAAAGCAGCTACAGCTGTTCTAGGTGGTCCGACAAAGCTGCTGCATAAAAATGCAATCAAATATCCTGGAAACTGTTCACAATTGTTCTGCAAGGAAGTTAATGATGCTTTCCTAAACCCCTGCCTTCTCTCTCAGTGTAAGATGACAGCAGAGCTCATGACAATTCCTTGTAGGAATCTGGTTAACACATCACATATCAGTGAATTCTTTATTGCCCTTGGTGAGATTACTGATATAAGAGCCCGTCCTCTTTCCATCTGTTTCTTATCACTAAATATGATCATTTTAATAAAAATATTATCTCTTTTCCTAAATGGATTCAGATTTGAACATCTATAAGCAGAATTAAAAAAAGAAAAATTTAGAGAAGTTTTTACATCATTGTTATTCAAGGGACTCCGCCCAAAGACTTTAAGATACTTTTCATATTCATATTTGCCTGTGAATAAAGTGCTAAGTGACCTATTTGAGGACATTTTAATAACAATGTCATCAACAAATAGTAACAACATCACCAGGCAAGGCTGTACTACCAAAATAAATCTAGAATTAAAGATTTATCGCCCCTGACTATTTCAATATGAAATTATCAAAATTATTTTCAGGAGCTCAATTTTGCTTCCAAGGCGCTTTTTATTTATGATGACAGAGTCACACACAAAAATTTATAACATGTAATAAACATCTGAWATTCTATTCAATACTTTCAAACAAATATTAGATTTGACAAAGTTTTAAATAAGCAAGGATTTTTTCCAAAATATTAAGCAAGAATAGTTTTTAGTATAGARCAGAGAACAAAAATGTAGCAATTGCAACCTCCTCTGAACAGACAACTSTTTCAGGCTTTCTTTTGTCTGCTTTACAATCTATCAAAACAGCTCCTTTTACTATTTTTTTTTATCATGTCTCTCCAGCTGTACCTAGGAAAGTTAGTGCTCTTTATGAACTTCAACATTCATTGCAGCTGTCARGTTATTTCTCCCCTATTCTTTCCATGTTTAGATAATTTCTGGAAAGATACTACCTTCCAGAATACCAATATTTGACATTATTTACTTTTTATAACCTTCTACCTTGCCCTTATTTTCTCTGTG
This sequence comes from Malurus melanocephalus, assembly GCF_030028575.1. NCBI lineage: Eukaryota > Metazoa > Chordata > Aves > Passeriformes > Maluridae > Malurus > Malurus melanocephalus. Next base: position 62,958 of record NW_026623346.1, read on the forward strand.
TATTCAAATCCCCCACCTTTTCTTTCATTAGTATCTCTTAATACATGACAGGAGACATTMATTCCAGAGCTTTGTAAATGTTTTTGTTTACAAATAAAATGAGCACAGGTCCTAGATCTGGGTCATATCAAAGGAACAACATATTTCAGCAATAAARGAAACACAATTTCACACAATTCCACCCTTTTCCTTGCAGAAGAAGACAAAAGCAGTGAGGAAATGAGGTAAAAAACCCTACCCTAGACAAAACGTAGCTGTGACTGTTATAGCTGACTTCAAAAGTACACTGGGAATATTTTAAAGCATTACAAAATATTCTGGAAGTGTATAGGTAGTTGAGAATGTAGTGAGAACACTGTAATCTTGGAATAAAATTCTGTTCTGCCACATTCAGACTGGAGTAATTTTATCTCAGATGCGTTCTGCATAASATGTGAAGCATGTTTTAATCAGCGAAGTATTTTTTGTAGGAGTATTTTTTTTTTAACATCATAGAAAATAAAATACAAAAATTAAACATTCACTACTTTAAACCAACTAGAAATATCTATGACTAACAGTATCAGTTCTCCTTCTCCTTAAATTCTGTTACCTTAACAACTTTATGCCATTTAATCAAGAACATCACACAACTACTTAATTTAATTCTAGATCGCATTAATGCRGTTGATTTTGCCAACGCCTTAATTTATGAGTCATTTTAACCACATCAGCAGACCCATGCTGTGAATCACAATTTGTAACCTTTATTCTGGTTCCAGTTACAAACAGCAGAAAAACAGCCAGTAGCTTTAATATAAGTTACTCACGAGTAGAGTGGAACTTCTATTTTTGGAGAAAAAATGTCTGGTTAGAAAAACATTTTTTGCAAGGAGAAATATTTGCTATTAAAAGTCCTGGAATGGAAACAAAAATGTTTCATCTTGCTTCCCATTATTATCTGGATACAAACTGAGTTCAGGGTCTAGATAACACTGCCTGTGATTTAAGTTAGGGAAAATTAATGTTYTTCATCTTGTTTATGTCTCCTGCTACCACAACACTCTTCTGCTCTTGACAGTGTCAGAAAAGGCAAATATGCAGGGCAAGATGTGTCTAAAATCCAGCTATTACTACTGGAAGAACAGAACACAGAGAGGAAAAAGGTTCAAAAAAAACCAGAGGGAACACGGAATCAAAGCTACAGAGAATTTTATGTAAGATATAGTCAATAATTGTCATTTACAGCTGCAGAAAGGGTTTGGTACTAGTAGATATTAATAAAATGACACMTTCTGGTTTTATATTATTTTTTCCTTGCAAATGTCTCCTGTTTTTCTCATAACATGCTTRCATTTTTAGGTGGTTTTGATTAAACCTTTTCTCTGCATCTATGAAACAATCCCCCTAAATACTTTTCTATTTTAATATGCAATGGCAATATATATTTGCACATGGTCAGATTTTGAAGATGAATCATTGTGTTCAATAAAATTACAAGTTTTAAGAGACTTGATTGAGGATGAATATTCACTGAAGATAAAAAACTTTGAATAAAATGATTCAGCAAAGTAAAACTGAAAAGGAAAACCAATAACTTTTTAAGAATATAAGAGACATTTTAATATAAAAATACACCAAATTTAGATATGCAGACATACCAGCATGAAAAATGTTTTATGCATTCAGTAGTGTGAAATTAGCACTTTGTGAGAAATTATAATTTAAAGACACTTGCCTAAAACCCACAAGGAATACTGCCAGTGCAATAGAGTGGCCAGTGTAATCAATCTGCATCCACCAAGTTTTGCTGCTTCTCCTCTTTGTGCAAAAATGTTTTCATTTCCTTTTGCTAATTTGATAATGGATTTCCTTAACAAGGCAGAGCTACGTGGTTAGGAAGGAAAAATCAAGATATTCAAATAAAATACTTTTTCTGTGTTTTCATGACAATTGAAACAGATCCCTGAGGGGAATAAAAAAGGAAGGAAGAGTAATATGTTAAATAAATATTGCAATGAATGACAGAACTTCTCTTTTATGTAGCAAGAGAACCTCCATATGCTTCTGAGTGTCTGGTAGGGAACCTATAATATATCCTACTGGTAAAAATCCATTGCTTCAGCAAGTTAAATCCTCAAATTCTTTTGGAAGTCTGTTCTAGTGGTCTTAATGAGAAATGCCCTCCTCARTTTTCCTCAGCTACAATTCAGGACTACACCAGCTTCATAAGAAGAAAATATTATTTTTCTAAAGACTTTTGATTATGGTATTTTCTAGGAGAAAAACACAAATTTAAAATTAAAATACAGGATATGATGAAAGTGATTTTCTTTTCTTTATCATAACTTGAGATCAGGTCTCCACTGGTAAAAAAAGCACCTGCTATTTCCCTCCAATATTTCAAACTTACAAGCAACTCTGTTGAGAAATGCAGAGAGGTGGAAGAAGACATAAAAACACTGAAAGCAAAAYATCCACTTTTACTTCTGCTGCAAGCTTTAATTCCTATAGATGGTATTTGCAAAGCCTGCTGGCCATGGCAGTTGACATATGCTGTGCTCTGCAGATGTAGCTGCAGTAACACAGCTGGATATAATGCTCTGTGCATCTGGTGCACAGATGTTTGATTGTGTCCTTGGTACTCAGCCAGATTTTGAAGGATCCATTTAGTTCTTGGAGTGAAATTGAAAGAGCAAGAGAACAGTCCACTGGTAGTAATAATACTCCACATTTCTCTTAACTGCCTTAACCACTCACACTTTCCCTATTAAGCTGAGTCATGGTAGTTTTCTAYTACCTTTTCTGAATTCAGGATCTAGAAGAGAAGGATTAGCTGGAATTGAGAAGGCAAAAAAATTGACACTTCGCTTGAAGTTCTTTGCTGTCCCAGAGCTCTAACTTTCTGTCTCTTTATGGGAAGAACTCCATCTAAACATCCTTGGAGACAATGGAGGGGAAAAAATTAATGAGCTCTGGAATCAACCTGAAAAAGTGGGAAATGACTGCTTAACCTGAGCAATTTCAGCACTGTTATCACTGTTCAGCTCTGACAGAAAGAATTTATCTTTCTTTAAATTACATRCTCATTTTAGCCTGCATAAATTACCTACTTTTTACCAATGTTTTGTTCAAAATGTTTCAAACTTTGATTTTATGTTGGTTTTGGCTACAGATGATCCTTGAGCTATATGCAGCATTTCAGAAATGTGTGCAGAAACATTAGAACACGGGGTACATGTTTGCTCCTTGCTAATAAAATCTTGATTCTTTTCCTCTCACTAGAACTGAGGATCATGTAAAAATGTAAAAAATCAAGAACAAAAACAGAGACTTAAAAAAGACACACCTGATTTTCTGGGAATTTTCTGGTGTTTTGGATGATCCATTTTTCAGCAAGCYACCTTTCTCCATGTGATAGTGCTGCCACTGCAATAGGAACTACTCTTCAATTGTTAAATAGCTACAATGTTAATGGACAGAATGGTATAATTGTGTGAATATAAATGAGACARAAATATGAACAGTTATGAGAAATGAGGTGTAAAATCAAAACAATGTACTTTCATCAGGCAAAAGAAACCAAGAAATACTTACTTGGACTCTTCACATTAATAATTGGCAGAATAGAGACATTTCTCTTTTAGAAAATTCTTCCCAATAAAAGTATGATTTTGGATGAAAAATTAACAGAGGAAACATTTTTAACTAGCTTCCATTAATATAACTGGTCATCCTGATCCCATAAGCAATACTAGGATCATTAGGAATATAACAATTACCTTGCTGTTACCAAATTTCTTCAAGCTTCTGCCAGCTCCCTGTCTCACACTTCATGGTGCCGACCTAGAAAGAGAGTAAAAAGAATCCTATTGAATAACAAGTGTCAGTGGGAATTCCATGCCTTCGTTGCCCATCTTGGAAGCTGTTTCCATTGCTGGCTACTGAGCTACATTAGCTGAAGAAATGGAAGGAAGTTTGGATTCAGAGCATTAGAGCTCATGTACCCAACCTGTCCTTTTACTACTTCCTGACCTGTCTGCTGAGACAGAAACCAGATAGCTGAGTGGGAAAAGATTTGTTGAGAAATGAATCTGGAGTTAAAAATTGTGACTTGGCAYTCAGACACGTGAGATTTTATCATTTTTGAAATTCATTCAGCCCTCAGACTTTAAGAGCAGATGAAGAACATTGCAGTGGTGGCTTCCATCCATAAATAAAGTTACACATTTAACAGTTGGGAAAGCATGCTAAGTGAATGCTCAGCATTCAAGRGGAGAGGGAATTTTTACACAGGGGAATCTTTTCCCTTCCTGAGAACATAAGATTTGATAAGAAGCTTAGAATTTATTAGAGTACAATCTAAAACCTGAAGTTTTATAGTCTGATAAGATCTCCTTTCACAATTAAATCAGTAAAAAAATTCAATTTTTCCTTCTCTGAAGTTGCATGCTTAGATTGCATCATCTAATTCAAACAAGTATCTGCAGTCCAAACCAAGAAATATAACAGAAATATCTGAGTGATGACAAGAAAGCAGCAGCAGCACATCAGCAACTTAAACATTGCCCAAATTTTACTCAACTGATTGGCAATGATGGAAACCAAAATGCTTTATATATTTTCCATTTATTTCCCAGAGTGAGATCTGGTCCCACTGAAGCCAATTTAGAACATGGCATTGTTTTAACTGGAAAAAAAAAATTCACAACATTGTCAATATAATTTAGTCCACCCATGGCATAAAATTCCAGAAAATTTGGATTTGTTTACACTTTTTTTTTTTTTTAATACTTGCAAATAATTTCAGGGGTAAGCAAATGAATTACCTTCCTAAATTTTTTCTTTAAAATCCCATGGATGAAGAGGAAGTAGGACAATGGAAGCTGGGAGAGTCTTTCCTTTTTTGCTCCTCTCATTTTGTCATTTTTTTTCCTAAATTCTTATTTTAAAAAGCAAACTAAAAATAGACATAGATGCATAGAAAATTGAAAGTTTTGTTCTGTAGAAATAGGGGATCACTAAGGTTGTCAACAGGAGAGACTAAAACACTTTCCATACCATATAAGAGTATAAATAATTTCTCCTTTTGAAAAGAGATGAGAAACAGGAATCAAGAGGAGAAAGTGAAGAGGAAAAAATTGTCTTCTCTTTCACAAAATACAAGAATGAAGGAACAACCCAGAAAATAACCAGGCTGGGAAATTTAAAATAAGTCAGGGTGCATTTCCAAACCCATTGCCACAGGACATTACGGAGGTCAAATGGATAAATACATGCAAAAATAGATTGGACAAGCTCATGGAGGAAAACTTCACTAAAAAATCAGGCAGAACTTGTGTGTCAGGACACTCCTATGACTTAAGAATGGCTGCACAATTGCCGCTCATAATCATAAGGCAGTGGATTATGGGCATATTTTTAATTACTATTGCCATTTCCTCAAATAGATGACAAAGACAGCCTCCCCTTTTAGCCACAGCAGATTAATACAGGGATGGCAATCCAAAATGAAAAGAGATGCCACTTGGAGTATTTATTCCATTTATATGCATACATCTATAGAACACAACATATATAAAACTTAAAGTAAGTTTTCCTCCCTCCAAAATCTGTTCAATTACACTAAAATGAGAAACAGCACGCTCCTCTTTTGAGCCTTTGGAGTCTCCAAATCATTTGAGAGCTGTTCTTTTAAAGATTTGGGAAACCTACCAAAATACCAGATGTTTAATCAATACTCTTAACATTTTGGAAGTCTAGAGTGTGGAAAGGAAATGTCAATTGAATCGCTCTGGAAAATCGGATCTTTTGATTTTCACAGTCTGCAATGCACAATATTGACAGTGAGAAAAAGATGGCTTCTTTTTCAAAAATACAAATCTGTGAGCAAAACTTTCACGATCTCCATTCCATAAATATATTTGCTTAAAAAAAAAACCCCAGCACCATAAACAAACAAGATCTTGTGGAGTTTCTGTGGAGACTTTGCCTGCATGTTATAAAATATGAAATACTCAATCTCTTATTTCTTAGGTGGGCTCCTGCTTAGAGAGGAATGTATTTTCAACTTCTGAAGGCTAACAACATTAACTTTTCCAACTTCTATATCTTTACAGAAACATAAAAATATCTGTACAGAAATATACAAAATAGAAGTCATGGCAGCTAATTTTATATATATATATATATATATGTATATATATATATATATGTATATGTAGAAAAATATTTTTTAAATTAAATTCAAGAAATCTTGTTCATGTGTTGATGTATAAAACAGTTAATACTAAACAGCAGTCTCATTTAAACATTAGCATTGCAATTTTTTATGTTGAAGACAAGAGGATTCTGTTAGACAAATTTTAATTTTTAATTAAAAATGCTTTCATTTCTTTTTTTTTTTTTAAATGGACTTTCACTGCAGGACACTCTCATATGCTTACTAATAAATGCCAAATGGCAGCCTCTGACTTCAAATAGGTCAAAATATGTCTTTTGCTGTTTCAGAGTGGGCTTTTTTTCATAAAAATTTCTTCATCAAGAATTTAATTCAAATACTTCTCCACTCAAAAAAACAAACCCTGTCATGAGGGTATGAATTCTYCCATTTAATACTGAAGCATCATTACTTCAGTCATTTGATATATTTTTCTTCTATTGATAGCATGCCAAATGATATCATGCTAGATTTGCATGAAGCRCTGGAAATATCTTTGTTACATCTACATTTAATCAGTATGGGAAGGAGAAAATAGATTTCTTATTCAACATATCAAACAAATGTCCAGAAACTGAGGYAGAAATGAAGAGAACAGGTTCAGTTTGACTCCTTGATATGCCTTTTTAACTTGTTTGCTAATTTGGTTGACTCATCTTTTCAATGTGTAATCACAGTTTGAAGACATCTCCATAATTACCTTAACAGGATAAAAACTAGAAATGTTGATACTGGGGTTCTTTACTAGCATCCCCTAAATAACCTGACAGCTCTCTCAAATTTCCTGGTTTTATTACAAACATGTTGGATAGAATCCCTGGAGGCTGAAACAAGTTTAACATAAAAAAATGTAACAACTCTTTGCTTATATATTTTATGTTTGCTTGAGAAAAAAAAA
>NW_026623346.1:70199-83318 GCF_030028575.1 Malurus melanocephalus
AAGACCAAGTGCTGGTGCTGCACCTGGGTCAGGATAACCCCTGGTATCAGCACAGGCTGAGGATGAACAGATGGAGAGAAGCCCTGTCCAAAAAGATTTGGGGGTGAGAGGCTGGACATGAGCAGCCATGARCACAGCCCAAGGGGGAAGGCGCTGCTCACATCTGCCGACAACTGCTCTCTGTTCTCTTTAGCAGAGCTGCCAAACTACACAAATTGCTTTGGTTCTACAGCCTTTCCTTCCCTAAGCCAAGCCTTGTCTAAAGACTATAAACACCATGATGCCTGCAACTTTAAAAATGGGGTTTAATATCAGTTGATAACCACTCACGCTTCACGGTTCTGGGTGTTGCTGAAGTAATCTAAAGCACATGCACAGTGGGCACAAACTTGCTGAGCTCTGATACTATGCTTGACAAAAAAAGCCCTACAGGTTCCAGCCTTTGGAAAATGAAGGAGAAAAATTACACCAATTGATGCAAGTACTTTCATTTGATTAAAAAAACCTCAGAWATATACCCCCCTACATTCCTAACTCTCTCCAATCCTAATAGCCATCCCCTAGCTCCCAAAAATATAAAGCTAGGAATTTATCACTGCATAGTAATTAAAATCAGACCTGAATATCTGTTAATGTCAAGGCCYCAATTTATATTACAGAACCCTTCAACGTGCAGTAATAATTCAGAGGTGTGATCATTCTGCTAACAAAGGTAAATTCTACACCAAATAACAGTCCAGGCTACCCAAAATGTTAAGTTATTCCAATCTTGTTATCTGCACAGAGTCATCTTCAAGTACTAGTGAAGTGAGGAATGAGGCCAGGTTCTGCAGCTCCAAAACTACGTATCAATGATCCTTACTCTCCATTGCAATACTCACATATTTAGTAGACATATCTCTCTTATCAATTAGCCATTCAAACTAACTGCAATCACCTTCAGAGTAACTTGCCAGATTCTCTAGAACACCTAGATCCCAAACCCCACCCTCAGCTAAAAAGACATGAGAGAGGGATATCTTTGGTATTTATATTCAAGAGCTGCAGAGTCCTAAAAGATCAGAAGCACCATTAGAAAGGAAGACACTGAATTTTATCAGTATTTTTAAGGGCATATTTATCCTGGCCTCTTTGTTTCTGGTGAGGATAACCTATCCTGCCCTGGTATCACTTTTTTTCAAGGATGCTTGACATTTTATATTTGTATTAGAGAACTGTAAATGTACTTCACCTATTTAGAGACCCCAGGGTTTTTAAACCCTTTTGGCAAAGGACTATGGGTTTGCCCAGAAGAAAACTTGTGATCACTTTTTACAACTGATTTTAAAGATGCTTTAATTAATATACATATCTGACACAATTCTTGTATCATGCAAATCTGCTCAGCCCTTCCCACTGTGCAGTTACTACAGCCAAGAGTAACRAGGATCTAAGCAGAGGTGTACCAGAATGAGCTTTGGCTTCTGATACCAAAATTCAACATATTACAGTACTACTTGAGGAACCCTGAACAGTCTAATGGCTCAAGACTGGCAGAAATACACAAAAAAAAMCACCCCACAGTGACAATGCATCCCTAAGTTGAAACAGACTAATCAGAAAAAGGACRATAAAAATGTTATGCAAGATTTACAGACACAGAAAAAGGCTTAGTCAGGTCCATGTACTAATTCAGTGGCCAAGCCCAAAAGTAAATCCACATTTTTTCAGTCTATGCTTACAGCATATCTAATCTAGTTTGATCTTGAAGATTGAGCCTAAAGAATCTAGAATGTCCTTTTGTTGTCAAAGTCAGATTTTGGATGCCTGTAGGGTGCGTAAGGCAGTAACAAACATGGGAACTTGGAATTACGAGTGAAATATCCTTATATTTTCCTTTATTGGGAGTCAAATTCTGCCAGCATTGAGCAGAGAGAGTTAAGAAAACACTCCTCAGCTCTTACTGGACTTTGCCTCACTGCARTGGAGGGGAGGAGGCAAACCACGGTTCCATTCCCCAAGGGGACATTGTAGCCGGCAGCTGGAACCTCATAAGCAGAGCTGAGCAGGGACACAGCACTCCATTCCTGCCTTATGCCTCTGGGAGGCCGTGGCTGACAGCATTCCCTTCCCAGAGGAGGTGGGAATTCACCACTTGGGCAATGAAGGGGCAGAAATGTGCACTTGGCTTTGGTTTCGGCCCAGGAGCGGCAGCGGATGGCTCAGAGGCAATTACGAGTCTCTCTCAGTCGTGACTCTGAGCTGCAGCTCAGCAGCTGTTCAAAGAGGAGAACAGAGCTGAGTCAAGTGGACAAACTTCCCCCTCACCACGGGACCTGTGCAGGTAGAGGCTGTAAGAGAGCTCAGGTGATCTGAGTACGAGATAAGATGGATTGCAAACTCTGCCTCTCTGCTGGGTTTAGCAGAGGATATGAAGTTTAAATCTCGGATCAGTACCCTAACCAAAACACCTGTTTCCTGTGGCAGCAATACTTTGTTTCACAGTACCCTGACAGCCAATCCTCAGGAGAGCTCAACATGCCAGCTTCATTAAAAAATCAATGAATCGAAGGCATTCAGCACCTTACAGGACCTGTGATTGGTAAGAAAGATTTAAACTGCCTCCTTGTTATCACGACAGACAAGACACTACAAAAACCACCAGGAGAAAACCATCAGTCATCCAGTAATTATATAGCAACTGCAAGGCCATTTAGTTACTGTGGGATAAGCAATAGAATGCTTAATAATTTAACCAATTACCATTATTATAATGGCCAGGTTGGCACTGGATGGTGCACAGGGGCCTTACCTGCCTCCCCACACACCCTGCATCCAGGGTTGCCATAGAAATGCTGCTCCCACCTCTCCGGTTCAACTCCTGTCAGTCTTCAYTGTAAATTCCTGTTTCTAGAACTATCAAGAATAGGTTTACAAAAGAAGTACAAATTATGGAAAGGACTGCTGAAGGCCATTTTTATGGCACCTTTGGATTCTTACAGGTGTGTTATTGATGCAACCGTGAGTCCAAAATCTGTTTTCAATGTGCAATACTTATTTGACTGATATATTTAAGACATAAATGAGGTACAGTTCTGTTAGCCACAAGACTGAAATCTGCTGCACTTACACAGTGGTGCATTAAAATGACTGAACAAAGCCTTCATCATGTTTTTTTATTGGCTAACCTAAGCGTAATGATAATTTGCCTTTTTTTCCAGTGGTTGTAGTGATTACAGTCACATCTGGTGGATAAATATCCTATTGCTGTTCTCCTAAAGAAAACAGCAGTTAAACAACATTCAGAAATCTTTGTGTGGATCTATTAAACCTAACACAATATAGGGGTGTCTTACTTTGGATTCATGSTACTTTGGTTTTTTGCGCTTTTTAAAATCTGTATTGGGGTTTTTTTTGTGTGTATTTGTTGTTTTGGTTTTTCTAATTATTTTTTAGGAACACAGGCACAAGAAAAAGGACATATGAAGAATTAWTACCCAGTCCACTGAGTCTTTCCATTGTCTTTGATAGGCTTAGTTCGGCATTTTCACTCATGAAGAGACTAGTAAGAGATAAAAATTATTTTACTACTTTTTTATTTTAAAAGGGAAAGGCTGTTATTCCTTGTAATTGTATTTACATTCTCAAAACCAGTTTTCAGTCTCATTTCTTCTGTTGTAATCATTTGAGCTTTAAAAGCCTGAAATCCTGGACAACACTACTTCGGGAAAATTTGTGTCTGGGTACTGACTTAGTTATCCCGGCTCAGTTGTAATTCAACRTCTGTTACAAACCTGAAACCCAGGGCAAATGTGTCAAAAAAATGTAGAGTAGCTGAGTTAACCTGGTCCTAACTTTATCAAAGAAGTTGATTCAGGGATTTGATTCAATCTGTGTGAAAGCTGTCAAAATACAGAAATTCATTCTTTCATTTCACTTTAACATTTTAGATCAAGTTTAAAGAAAATGGGAGTCTGTGAACCCATGGAGAATGAAACYAAAATAAGCAACCAAAAAATAAAATCACTAATATGACATGCTAAAGAGTATATTTTACTCTAACTTMTAATTATTCTAAAGGACATCTTTTAAAATTATCCCATAGACTATGGTGTTGCAAGAGTCAGAAGGGACAACAAAATTCTCTGAACATGTCAAGGTGAARCAGGTGAAACTGCTAACTTTAGTTTATTCAGTCACTCTGGTTCATGTGTGCTGAATAGTATCCTACCTACAAAATTTAGAGCAGAAACAAGTGTGGAAACTCAGGGCTAAAACTGGGGGGGAAAAGGCAGCTTAAAAAGGGAGTAGGGAATGTGAAGAGGGAAATGGGAAATAAAACCTTAAAAATATAGACAAATGCAGGATCTCTCTCCCACCGACTTATTTTGGCTTAAGAGATGCTAGCAGGTGGCAGATATGTGACTGTGTGGTTGTCAGTCAGACCAGAACTTTTCCTAGAGTTCCTTAAATGAAGCATCTCTCTGAGGAACCATCCAAAGTAATTATGGTAGGTACTTAAGCAAATGGACTGTTAATAACTAGATAGAGGTGATAAGCCTCCCAGGCCAGCTGGAGACCTGTTAGTGAAAAAGAGAAAGGAAATGAAGAGTGGAATCTGTTTTATTAGGGAAAGGGATTCTGTAAAATATTGTCTGATCTAATTTGTACGAAAATAAAATAAAAAGAAACACACCAAAGTACCTCARCAACTTGTCATCAATAAATGGTATCATTGATGCTGAAATCTGCTGGCTATCTTCAGTCTCCTGCTTCTTAATTGCTGGCTGAAATAATTCATGACTGATTTGTTTTGTCCTAGAACTGATTCTTTCTTTTTAAATTTGATGAATGGCATGACTTTCACAATTTCTTATGTTCTCCACAGTACATCCCTAGTCTCTGAGGAATTATAATTGCTAACAAAGGATATTTACCTAATATCCTTTGTGGTGATCTCTCTAAACAGAAATCGTAAGTTTTCAGTAGAGGCTTTGAAATATTAAATGTGGAAATACMGCAAAACTTTTCCACTGTAATCCTTAATGGCAGTGGAAGAAGAAATGTAAAGTGCAATGAGATTCTGTAGAAACAGAAAATATTAGAAATATATTAATATATTGTCTAGATRTTTCTAATAAACCACATGAGGGTCACAAGAACCCACAGGGGTACTGGATTAGAATAAAATTAATTTCTTGTATATGCTAAAAATCTGAATAATATTTTTGCCTCAGCTTCTATTAAACGAAACTGAGAGGATCTGGTCAGAAGCATCTCTTCAAACAAATACAAAATTACAACAACCAAGTCTTGTCACCAGGTCCACAGGTGRTGAGACCTTTTCTCATCTTAACCTTTATCCCCTTCTCTTTCTTTTCCTTATACATTTTTCTTTAGTGTTAATTTTATGCTTTTTTACTTCTTTATTGCTATCGATAAYAACAACCAAAGTGGTTACATACCTGCTTTCCAYTGCAATCAAATTGTGCTGAAATAAACCTGCCATCTCAAGTACTTCTTTATTCATGAATGGCAGACCTGGCAGAGCACTGCACCTAGCCAGCCTTCCCAGAACATGTATATATATATATAAAAATAATGTGCACTACTCAGTTGTTTTCTTTTTTTTTTTTTTTTTCTTTTTTTTTTTTTTTTTTTAATATCTGTCTTCCTTTGAAAAGCATTAAGATAAAAAGCATCTCATTTTTTAAAGAAGTTATTTTGTCAAAACCCGACAGTGCTTGTCTCATGTACCATACTTTTTTTCCTTTAATAATTTTCAACAATATAAACCTCTGGGTTTCCAGGGAAATATTTCATGAAGAAACCTCATTCTTTCTTTTTATTTGCATGTGGAATTGCAAGTGTATTATTTTACTTTTCCCTCGGAGGTTAGTACAAACCCAGCATCTTCAGTGGGGCTGAGGATTTTAGTTAGATTGTTGAGTCAGACTTATGACAATAAGAATTTAAAGTTTTGGACTTTGACTCATCACATGTTTTCTAYGCCTGTCTTATTTTGTTTTTTCTAGTATGTCCTGTTTTCTAACATTTGCATTGAGAAAATTTTCAAGAAATACAAGTTACCTATCTCAGATTTTAAATCTCTGCACAATAGGCCATAGAAAACAAAAAACAAACAAACTGGACAGAAATGTCTAAATATTTTTGATTAATGTATACACTCAAAAACTTGGTGACATTTCTGCACTCCTCAAACCCTAGGGATGGATATAAACCTGAAAGGTGAAGAGGCAAACAAACAGACAAAAGTTCCCAAGAAGCCACTGTTTTATGAGCTATTTCTTCAGCTTTTTCAGTGGGCTGAATTAACACAGACTTTGCATTGCATTAATATTTCTGGAGATCAGTGCTTCTGACAGTGCCTTGGCAAACTATCTCTACCCAGTCTGTGTTTTCTGATGTGAAACCAAGTAGCTGCATGCAAGAAAACTTACTGTCAGATGTTCTAGAATTGTTCTTCCAGAGTATTGTGGATCACTTTGCAAAGTAAAAGCCTGAAAATGCTGGATAATTTCAGAGGCTCAGCACTGGTCTGCTAATATGCCAGGAAGAATAAGCAATTATGATTTTCATCTAAGCAACATATGCTGTTTGCTGTCCTGTTCTGAACAGCTGTAGGTTAGATGCTGTTAAGATTAGGCCCCTTCTCTCCTCCATATTTCAAAATTCAAATTAAACTAAAATAACAGCACCTGCTGAACAAAAACACTATTTCAAAATGTGTACTTGCACACAATTACTATGAAGAGGCTGGCCACCATTGTTACCAGTCTATTCTTTCTGAATGGAAATGGCAGAGAAGTTTTCGATGCAGCTGCAGCTCTTCAATTGTATAACTAGTGCTGGCCCCAAGCCAACCCTCAAGAACTCAAGTGGCACCAAAAGATACTATATTGATTTGCAATCGAACATAATAGGCCATCAGCTTAATTATTACTGAAGTGACAAGGTTCTGGATATTTCATATTTATATTTCTGAGGCCTGTGAAAGATGAATGTAAATCTTTTAAATGCCTGCATTTGCATATCTTCAGAAGGGTTGAGTGCTCTTACTGTATTCATAGCCTGTGAAAGACCTAAAGGACTGGCTATTMAGCTCAGGTTGCTAGATCACACAGTCACTTACTTGCACAAGGAAAACAGGGCTGTAAAACCAAACACATTCCTGCAGGAAAATATCCCCAGATCCCTCATGGATACAAAAAAAATGTATGCTGATCACTAATRCCATCCTCATGGACATTTTTTCCCCTGTTGCCTTTGGAAAAAGACTTGGGTGCAAGAAATTGGATTGGCATCATCTACTGCTGTGAGCATCTSCTAAAATCCCCATTGTTCCCAGTTATTCCTTCCCTCTGCCTCTACCTCAGCTTTATGACACAAGGTCTGCAAACATCACTCAACATTTGAAGAATTGTTTGTCAGAGGAATGCAGGAGCAGTTACTAGCTGGACAGTGAGACCAAGACCAGGATTTTAATGCTGTCACTGATCAGTTCTGTCACATTAAGTCATCTGCTAGCCAGCTTCTAATCATCTGCTTCTCTGTTAGGGGCACACTTTTTTTTGTGCTAAGATCCTACAACTCTACTCACTTAGAATCATTTAGACAGACCATCTTAATTATAGAAAGAAYCACTTCTATTTTAATGACCCTAAAGACATTTCTTCACATGCCTTGTACCTCTCCTCTTCCATGCAGGTTGTTCCACTGTTAGGTCACATTTTACTGAGTACAAAGATACACCAAGCACTGTTTTCTCTTATACTCCTASCCTCTGAATTGCACTTGTCCTCAAAAACCTTCTCTTTTGGCACTTGCAGTAAATTCCTCATTGTATGTGGATTCTTGATATTATATGTGGATAGCTGAAAAAAAAAAAATTTCTCCTGTTCTCAGGGGGAGAAACAAGATAAAAGTGAAATCATAGTTACAAATACTAAAACACTCATTTCTGGATTTTTACAACAGGGGAAAAGATTTGTTGCCACGCTTATGCTCTATGCCCTGCTTGCAAAATAATTCCCAAATAATGATATGCTCAAGTATCAATGCCCTCTGCTGGAGGGAATATGCCTGAATTCCTTATGTTGAGAATCTTCTTTTGTAGTGCTGAACATTTGGTGGCTTTTAGTCATCCTGAARGAGAAGGCCCACAGATGGCTGGAAAACAGGTTGTCACTGTAGAACTACTGCATATTATTAGACAATAACTTCATTAAACTTCTTCATATTAAAGAAGTCCAGGACTTTATGCTTTCAACTTTCATTTAAAAAAAAAAAAAAAAAAAAAGTTAGAGAAAGATGTTTGCCAAATAGACAGGAACACGTTTGCAGAAACATGCTTTTCTTCATTGTCTGCTGTTGTGCTCAAACACAACACTTTGCCTCCTCCATTCCACCAACACTCTTCTCCCCTTGCCAAGCCCCCAGACTCTAACCTGCAAACTCAAGGTTTCCCAAAATAGCTGATAACTGTGCTTTTTAGGAGCTTAGTTATGAAACTTCAATGCAATTCTAAAAAGCAGACCAGTTTGCACATTTCCACTTGACTCTTAATGTAAACACAATTTCATAACTAAAATCTCATTAAAGAAAAAAACTAAAAGAAAAACTAAAGAATGCCAGACAAGAGTTCAGCTTTGCCATGTGCAGGTGTTATGCAAAATCCCTACCTCAATGTCTACAGTGGATTTAGGAAAGCAGAATGAATTTCAGTCTTATTTCTGTACTTCCCTTCCTAGTGTAAATTGATGCTGTCTGATTGCTCAGATTATACTCAGATTATAAGATTGCTCCATTTTACCAGTATTATAGCAAAGGCAGCTCCCACCACAGCTGCACCGTKCATCAGCAACAGGATTTAAACCAAAGGAGGATGAATTCTCAAGAAGCACGTAAGCAAACACTAYATGAACCACTTTGTCTTCACACAAAAATGCCTCAATACAAGCAAAGAATTCCTGGGACTGAGTGCTGAGAAAGGGTGGCCCAGATMAAGGATCAGTTTGAAAATTTCAGTAGTTTTCCCTTGTCTAGCCCACACAGTAACAAACTAGTAACTGCTGAGTGCTTTATGAAGTGTCTGTTTTCCATCTCCTGGAAACAGTACTGTGTTTCTATCTCAAAGAGAATTCAGGGAGATCAAAACCCACCCATTATGGTCAGGATTGGGGTGGGGATTTGTGTTTCATTGCTAGAAGATGTAATGACTTAGGTGAAATGTACCTGTCAGAAGTTTTATACCTTTGTAACAGAGGGGACTGACAATTTTTTCTCACTTATCTTGAAAGCAGAATATGATTTCCCAGCCAGAAACATTCCATTTTTCCTGTTGTTTTCCGGTCAAGAACAGGATGCTCATGGAAAAAACCCAGCTGGAATGTGACATCTTTTGATGATCAGTTTTTTAGCCATACATATGAAAGAATCCAGAAGGGAAGGGAGAACACAGAGAGGCTGGGAAAAGGGAACACACAAGGCTTAAGCCTAGTGAGGAAAAATGGGCTTTTCCAGTTTGTAGGCAATTTCCTGAGATTTCATTTGGTAAGCCATTTGCCACAGAACTAAAAAAGGAAAGTATTTGAACATTGATACCAAGAAAGCTGCAAAGAACAGACTTCAGCTGATTCAAAGGGGCAGTCAGACGTACTACTCAGGCATTGAGAATTCTCCTGTGTGATGGTAGAAGTGGTCAGCAAGGAATCAGTAATTTCTGACTTCTCCAGTGCAATCCCTGCAGAATATCCTGGGCTAAAACCAGATTGATAACAAATCACAGGCTTTACAGTCATGTAAAGGGAAAAGAGCTGCACAGCAACCACCTGCACAAACAATTTTTTGATGAAAGGATGCAAAGATGAGAATTAAGCCATTGTTACTAAGTAGTAGCTGAGAATCCAGCTGAGGTTTTTGTTGTTGTCAAAAGAAATGACAAAAGTTCACTTAAAATACAGATAGGAAGTATCCAGAAACCAATAAAAATTTTCAATATGCTTTCTATACCATAAAGCCAAAAGGTATGAGAATAATATGAAACATGGCTGTTTTCTGATTACAGAAAAATTTCCTGGAGCTGCACAGAATATTTCTCTCTCTTTAAAGCAAAGAACCCCATCACACTCCTTTATTAGACTTTTTATCAGCAAATAAGAGGGTGTTTCTTTAAATAATTTATTCATTTATACCTACACAGTATGATCACTGAGAGGTTTAGATTTTCTCCACTTCTATTCAGAGTTACAGACAAAAGCTGATAAATACATACAGCTTAGTACAGAGAGGCAAAAGTAATGTAATTTGTAATGGTGTTGAGGATGGTTAGAACATCAAAATATCCCAATGAATTTTGGGAATTGGGATTAAAATCTGCAGATTTGAAGCATGCATTAAGATTTCAAGGTAGGACTTTTCAAGAAATTGAAAGCCAAATTGATAAACAGGAAAATGGTTAATGAAACATTCAATTTTTTTTTTTTTTTATAAAATCAAAAACTGAATGGACCATCACAAAGTGCTGACACCATCCCCTGTCTCCTCAAGATATAGGCTGGATTCTGAAACAATCTCTTCATATTGCTGAGCAGTTGCTCACAGGAGTGATTTCACTAAGTTGGTGTAATTTACTTGGACGAAGGGCTCTACAGTGAACATAAAGGATTCACAAACTGACTCTAAAATAGACCACCAGAAACCCCAAATTACTTTAAAACAAATTCTATATCAATCTGAGCTGTACCATGAAATCCTGGACCTCTAGATTTTATATTACAGAAGTTTTTTTCCTAAGGCTTCTTTCTTATTGTGTGAAACAAAGAGATTTGGTAGTAGGAGAAAACATTCTAAATTTATAAATAAAAATATCATTAATTTATGCTATATATGCTGTAGGGGTATTAATGAAATTAGTTGGTACTGCTTTAAATTAA
Source organism: Malurus melanocephalus (assembly GCF_030028575.1). NCBI lineage: Eukaryota > Metazoa > Chordata > Aves > Passeriformes > Maluridae > Malurus > Malurus melanocephalus. The sequence continues at coordinate 81,134 of NW_026623346.1, forward strand.
AATTACATAATATTAATCCCACTATATTTCTTCTGTGGTATTTTTCTGAATGAGTACAGGTTAATCATGTAAAATCTTTCTCTCTGCACAAGCACATGCTACAGGCAGGAAACAAAATTTGAGTCAGAGTCCTATTCATTCTAGCAGAAAACTCCATGGGTCTTCCTCCCTGGATTCTCCAGGATTTATTTTCCTGACAGGTCTCCACAAAAAAAAAGCAGGTGCCTTCCTATGGTTGCTCCTCCAAAGGTACTTCGAGAAGCACAAATTATGTAACTCCCGGCAGCACTACATTTCCTGGATTTTTTAAAGGATAACATGAATTAACTTTTTGCTGTGTTTTTTCCTGTTTCACAGAGCTGGAGTAGACAGTCTAAGCATATGTGAGGTGGGATGTGAAGTTGGACACAGAGGCATCCAGCACCCTCCTATGCACACAGTGTTAGCCCAAAATACAGACTGGACTCCATTCCTATCCCTACCACTGACTTCCTGAGCTACTGCTCTTCCTCCTCATTTTCTAAGTTGCTTGAGGCATATTTTCTAAGTTGTTTGTGTCCACAAAGCACTTAGCACAGCAGAAACCCAGCCACCACCGAGATGTGAGTGCAGCTGGAATGTTAACGCTGAAAAGAGGAACAGACCACTGAAAAGAGGCAAAATGATTGGGCAGCAAAACCAATCAAGCCTGTGCTCACCAATAAAGGACGAATCTCCCCTGCTCGTGGAGGCAGGCAGGCTCAGAGGCTGTGTACACTTCTCAGAATCAAATAGCAAACTACTTTGAAGTTTTTTCTTTCCCATGAGTGCAAGAAATAAAGGAGTGGTACATTTACAAAGCGAGTAAATCTTAAAAGAGAAACTTCTGTTATTCCTTCATTATTAGAATTAACCTCTTCTGTTTAAACTTATTCATGAAGTRCATAAAATTGGTTGTCATTAATTTTCCTTCCTTCGGTACCCCAGACGCATTGATCTCAGATTCATTCCAAAATATTGCTGACCAAAACAGGAGCTCAAACTAAATCATTGATTAAGAAATATGCACTTAGAAGAATAGCAAATAGTGCATATACCAGAGTCTCTGAGATCAGAATAGCTGTAGCCAGTATTTTTCTCTGACAAAAAACAAAAATTGGTTTTGCCCTTGAAGTTGCAATTTTTCTTCAGTCTTTACATACTCACACAACTGTTGGGGTTGGAAGGGATGTCTGGAGCCCACCTAGAGTGGACCCACTCAGGACTGTATCCAATTTTTTTTTTTTTTTTAATATCTGCAAAGACGGGGCAGACTCCATAAAGTTTCTGGGAAACCTAGATCAGTRTTCAGAGATCCTTACAGCAGAAAAAAAGAGTCTCCTGCTGTTCACATGAAATCTCCCATTTTTTAGTTTGTGCCCATTACCTCTTGGCCTGCCACTGGGCTCTGCTGAAAAGAACAGAAGCTGTCTATGCCTTCTTTATAACTTCAGGTATCCATATACATTGACAAGTGTATAAAACTTCTCAAAATATGTATAAGCACACCAGCCCTCCCTTCTCTAGGCCACACAATCCCAGCTCTCTCAGCTCTCTCACCTTGGCTGACCTGCTGGCAACATTCCTCCCAACGCATCCCAGGATACCATTGAGCAGAAGGCACATTGTTAACTCCAAACAGGACCAGTGTGGATTAGTCTGCTCATTCCTGAGCTTGTGGTGCCATTCATGGTAATTTGTCTCGCCTTGTTTCCTTTGCTGAGTGTAAAATCTACCATGAGCTTGATTTACCCTCATACTCTCTCCCACCTTTTTTTAGGTCAAAATTTCATTTACATGGAAGTTTTATACCTTCATGTATCAAAAGCAACCACAACGCCACACTAGAGATGAGGRCAGCCATAAATCTACAACAGTACTGTAGAACACGAAAGCATATTCTATATATAAGATATAAATAAACAAATAAAGTATTATATCATATTATATATTATATAAATGTGGCTGGACAGGAATGAATATTTTGGATAAGGTTCCCTGTGATTAGGTATCTTATGTAATGACTGCCACCACTGCACAGCGGAAGCAAAAAATTAGGAGGAGTAATCCTTCCACTAATTTTGCTGAACAAAATTAAAGTACTAAGTTGTAAAGAACTCCAAATTATAGAACACAATGCCTTAGTCACAGTCATACCAGTGGAAAA
>NW_026623346.1:83363-107969 GCF_030028575.1 Malurus melanocephalus
AATTATATTTTCTGATTGTTCATAGAAGATATATTAATTCTGTCCTCAAACTCTGAAGCTTCTGGAACCGGTATCAACTTCCATCAAACAGCTTAAAGAAACAAATATTATATATCCTCTCACAGGCCAGACATGCATCTTTGGCCTATTGCCCCTGAGGATCAAAGCAAATGAAGCCCAGACCCATCTCATACGCTGATTTGAATAAAACTAAGGATAAAATTAATCAGCATTATAATATATGGATGTGCATGAAAATGAGAGAGGAGCTGATTGGACATTRCCTTCCCTGTTCTTTCATCCTGTGTAAACCAGGATCTTCTCAAAAAAGAAGAAATACAGGATATATCACATRAAAATGGAAGTAACTGCTCCTCCAGGTTAAAGTGTAATTTGGCAAGAGCAACTAATTTTCCACACTTCTTATCTTTCCTGAGGGAGAGAGGGATAATAGATTTTCTTTAAGTGCCCTCTCAGGTATTGTACTGAAGACTGAAATTACCACTGAGTCTTTAAAGTATCTACTTAATATCCTGAGAAATGCATCTATAGAGGGACGATAATAGAGAATTGTGTGTATATTTCTACACACACTTATTTTATATCTGGTGCATAACACTATCAAACCTCATGTAAAGCTGGTGGCTGAGTTATGACTGCTGTGGCCTTGGCCATTTTTAGAGCTGTGTATGGGAGGCTGGGCTTTTGGATTCAGTATGTGCGCATGAGCAAAGAGATGTGGTGAGGGACGGAGCTGGGTTGACGTAACCAGCCATGGGATTGGATAAATGAAAGTATTCTACCAATTAAAGACAAAAACATGCTRYATAGAGATTGGAGAGTGCCCAGCTGTGTCATCTAGCTGGGACCTGTATAATTGGTTTGTTCCCTGAACCTGGGAGATAAGAAAAGTGTATATAAAGTGTGCTAGTTGCTGATAGAGAGAGAGAGCTGACTATCACTACAGGTAGAAGGAGCTGATTTCACTAAGAAGAAAGAGCTGATTTCACTATAGCAAAAAGAGCTGGAAGAGAAGACTAATAAAGAAGTACCTGGACCTGCCTGCCTCGTGTGTCTTTCCTGCTCCGGGGATGTGTGGGTGCGTCGGGGCATTCAACATATGACCATTGTAGAAACAATGACACGTGAGATCTTTTCTACTCCTAAGTCAGGCAGAATAAACCTGAGGAGGACTACTGAAGGAATTCATGCACAGTARCAGAATTTTATTTTTTCATTTTAAAAAATACATGCATTTTCTGCAAAAGACCAAACAAGTACAATCAGAACAGTTTATTTTTCATTGACTCTGCCTGAACCAAGAGTCTTCCACTTTGATAACATTATTCTGAATCAAAGATGTGCATACAGAAAGTGTCTGGTTTCTTTTGATATACTGAGCACACCTGCCCATTCCAGTTCATTAGCAGAATTTTTCAACCCACCTGACACTTTTATTTTGAATCACAGCTTCGTGAAAATATGCTGATCAAATGGGTTGTAAATTCACAGGTTTCTCATTATTCTCAGGTGTTTTCCTCAGGTATACTATCCCAGAAGGACTCTGCTTTAAGATGTCTTGGCATAAATGAGAGAACAAATTGCACTGGGCATGATGGGATGAAATAGCACACACTGAGCTGGTCCATGTGTGCAGCAGCCAGGTTTCTCTCACTGGAAGTAGTTACTTAAACTTTAGATGAAGCCAACTTACTTTCTCTACAATAAAATAAACAGGAAATATGTAAAATTAAGTCCAATGTGTGCACAAATATTTAGAAAGCAAATTTARCCTAAAGAAGAGACACGTTGAAGATCATATATTATGTTTCAAATAAAACATTGTCTTTGTCTCTTTTTTTAATCCCCAATTTAGAAACACACAGACTTATTAAAAATATCTTGGAGATGGAGATTCTGTATGTGTGAAGTGCTCTAATTTTAATGATTTTTGCTCATTTCTAGGATTTACTAGTTCAACTAGTATTCCTCTACAAACCTATTCTCCAAATGAAAAAAGTTAATGTCTGTTGGGTTATAAAGAAAAATAGATGGCACAAATGGTTTTATCAGGCCACCCCACAGGGGTTTCTGCTGTTCAAAACATTCCTYACACTAACATTTTCAGAAAACTCAAGTGCACATGAATAGAGTCACAGGAGAATGGGATCACTCATTACTGATGGAATTTACTACTGACCTAAGGAAAAGTTTTAATCAAGTGGCAATCTAGACTGAAGGCAACGAAGAGGGAAAAAAAAGACATTTCAGACTTCTGCAAGCAGAACACTCCTAAAGGCAGGTACTGGTGGAAAGAAGAGSGCTGGTAAAGGTGGCAAAGCAAGCTCCAAATAGGCAACCCTAATAACTGCAAGCTGGATAAGCATGGTAGGAAAATGGAGCAGTTTTGTGCGGTGTATTGACTCTGTGTCTGCCTCAAGATCATATGGAGGTGTTGAATTCCATTGCAGAAGTTCAGAGAAGGTTAATTCACTACACTTTTTGTGTTCTCAGCCTGACTAAACCATCGCTCTAATCAAGAAGGGAATCTTCATCTCTGTCTCCTGATGAGCTGGGTTTTGTGTGCTCCTCATATTCCTCAAAATGTTTCTCTCTGCTACTGTTTTCCTTATCTGCTTTTTGTTTAACAAGCTACAGAACAAATGCTAAGATACCCATGTTGTGACTAAAATTGCAAGCTTGGTTTTCCAGCAAACATACAAATGCTTGAGATTCAATTTCCTGAACCCTCTACAAACAATTTCATGCCTCATTTTCCAGCTCTAAGTTGCTACAATGGATATCTTCACCAAAAAAAAATGAAGTAAAGCTCTGGTGTTAAGTATTCATTATATACACTCTCCTTCTAAATTTCTTTGACCATCACAATGTTTCTTTGATGTCCCAGTATTTTTACATTTCAAAGACTAAGATAACAATGTGATTTTAAGAAGTCTGGAGGGGAATAAAAACAGAATACACATCTGTAGTGTGCAGCTAAGCAATGCTTTTTCTAAGACGGTTTCAGTCTTGTAGTTCAATTGACTTGGCTTAATTTTGATTAATGTTGGAAGGTTTTTTTAGTTTTGCCTTTTTAAGTGGAGAAAACTAGATCATGGAAATCCCTGTTATTATCATTGTTAGCATTGTTCTTGTAAATCAACAATTGCCTTTTTATTTATTTTTTATTTTAAATCACTGGAATGATGACACTATGAAGCGCTCCTTTCACTTCTCTTTGAATCCTCCACAAGCACAATGATTAAAAGGGCTCTTCTCACTCAAGGGAGCTTTCTTTTTACTATGCAATTCACAAATGGACTTCACACAGCTGGACTGAAGACCCCAAGTAAAGAAGGAAACTGGGAAATGGAAAGCTGTGGAAATTGATATTGCTCAAAGAAATACATATTTTGGCACTGTGTAGAAACCCACTTGCATACATTCAGGTTTTGTTGCATATTGTCTGTTATGCATAAAAATTAGTATCTCTAAAAATAGAGATACTATTAACACTTAATTTTCTGTGTTCATATGCAAGTCATTTGTGTGCCTGATTTCCATATAATGGTAGTGAAACATACAATTCAGTCAGAAAAAAAAAGTCAGAATAATTATTTCTATCATTTGTTGACACCTTGCTACCTGCTCATGCTACTTCTACAGGTTTCCAACTCTGAAATCTGCTAGTGAAGAAGAAAGAGTTCAAAGTTTATGGAAGGTCATATAAAATACATATATGCAGATATAGCAAGGCACTCTCCTGATACTACAACTCTCTACAATTTATACCCAAAGATTTAGTGCATTTTACTTTCTCCACATTTGAGAAGTCCATAGAACCAAACTGAAGCAGTTCCATGCCTGGAAACTGCAGAACAGGGTCCAACATTTTTAGAATATTTTGAGCCATACATAGATTTACTCCCTCAGATCTTAAGGAGTCTGAGCTGAAGACATCTTGCTTTGTCTGCCAGAACTGTAACAGAACTGCTTCTTGTTGAAGCTTGTTCTTTTAAAACGCCTATTTCTATACCCTTGCAATTTTTTAAAACAGTAATTTCTTTCAGATTGTCATATTTCATCTTAGAAATTTTCAGTAAAGTCTCTCAAATATGAGGAGTTTTTGCAGTATCCTGGGGGCAGGGGAGTGAGTGGGTGGCAGGATGGAAAACAAATATCCCTCTCAGAACTTTGTGACCCTTTTCTGATAACTTAAATACTCAGGAATAGTTTTAAGCCCATTTCTGTCCCTAGACTTATCTAATGTAGTTCTCTGAAAAAGAAAAAAAAAMCCAACACAACAAAACCACAAAAACCTCAAACCCCCCCAAAAAAACACTTTACAATACATTTTGCTGAAGGAATATAGTTTTAGGCTCTCCCTTGTAGCTCTCTTCTGCTCAGAGATAAATCAAATTCTAATCTTCTCTTACCCCTAAAAATATACAGTGCACACATTTTGAAAAAAGAATGCAGAAAACCATTATAGACAAAATCACAGAGATAATTCCAAAATTAAAAAAAAAAACAGGGACTGAATATTTCTTTCGACTTCTGTGAGAAAAGTGTGTGTGTGAGAGGGACAAAAAAAGTTAGTACTTATCAAGACCAGAATTTGGTTTTTATTATACAAATACTTATATTTATTACATGGGGGAACTTAAAATACACTTAAAACCACTTAAAGTAGTTAGAAGTAGGTTTTTGTTTTGTTTTGTTTTGTTTTGATGCATGAACATATAAACTATAAAATAGCTAACAAAGTATGTGTGATTGGGGAATTTTCAGCCTACAAGTCAGCATATGTCAACTGTTGCTTGATTTAAATATATGTTGGACTTAAGAGGTACTTGCCTTTAATGTCAGAAATATTTTACATTTTGAGGAAGGAATCCAGAWGATAATCACCAGCATTAGAGTCGCTGATGGATAAATACAATTTTAAAATTTTGATCACTTATTTGAGCTACAACTGTTTACTTGGATAACTTGTATTAGAAGAATGCATAAATTAGTAGAACATAATTTCTAGACTTCTCTCTATATCTAATTTCTGTGTATTTTTAGGTGTATATTCCTCAGCTAAGTAGTTCTACCTGCCTGTATATTCAAAAACTTTTTATGCAATAATACATCATCTGTCTTTAGCCTTCAATCCAAATAAACACTTTAATAATTAAAGTAAAAAACTCAGGGGAAATACGCTGGAAATCAGTGGAAGTTTTATCATGACAAAACAAACTCAGAACAAAAACCCTGCAGAGTAAGTTTGTAACCCAAAACAATATACCAAGAGAATGGCTTATGTCAACAATGCTGTGTTTCAAATGCAAATAATCCCTCCTTAAAAACAGTTCCATGACAGTTCTCTAGAGGAGATTAAGTCCCTTTGAATGTTCATTTGGTTTTGTCCATAACCACCATTGTTAAGAACACGGGGACAATGTTGCACTCCTGGATTTCTGAGCTCTGATGGGAAAAAAGAACAAGAGGAATGCAAGATAACAAATATGTGTCTATTTGTGGACTGACTTGTGCCTAGTAATGAATATTTCCCTTTTTTTTTTTTTTTTTTTTTTTTTTTTTNTTTTTTTTTTTTACTTTTCCTGAGCATATTGATATATTACCCATTGGGTTAAAAACTGCAGTTCCCATACTCTGTTACAGTAGAAATATGGACTCATTTGGTTCAAGCTGAGAGCTTTTTTTTATTACTGTTATATGACTTTATATAAAGGGTTTGTGACCTGCCACAGCAATTACAAGATGAGAGAAGATGAGACAAGTCTCCACTCATTAAACTTCATAGGTTTCAAGCTAAAACAAAATAAAAATCCACATCTTTGTGTTTAAAACTGCTTGCCAGTATTGTGATGCAGTAATTTTACAGTCTCTGGCACTTTGTTGCATCTGGTTTACAATTTTATATTTATTTCACATTAGCCATTTTGGACAGAAAGGTTTTGTTTAACTATTACTTGTGGCATTTTTCTGAATTTCCTGGTGTGKCACTAGGTAAAAATGAAGTAATACAAAGCTGATTTCTTTGGCAGCAGGTTCCAGAAAAACACAGGCATACTCGGAATGGATGCTAGGAATTAACCAATAGGAGAGATCCTGATTTCTTGGTTTGGTCATTATCCTCCCAATTAACAGTGGGCATCAGAGGTTTATCAATTCACAGTATTTTGAAGCACAAAATTTATACTCTTTAAAAGGAGCACCAAACCAGCCTGGCTCCTAAAGGAGTTACAGTGTGAGCCCCTTTACTGTTTATCTCTAAGTTGACAGGTTTCTGAAAGAAAGACACAAACTCTCTAATTTGTACTTCAAATACATAAGTTCCTATAGAAACAAATATAAAATATTGACATTCTCTACTCCATGAAATAGCAGGTGATCAGTGGTAAAAAAACACCATTGATAAATGGCATTCACTGACCATTGTCTTTATGATGTATGCAAGCTGCATTTCCCACACACAGTTAAACACTGATCTTCACCTGGCAAATGGTTCTGTTAAGAAATGGAAAATAAATAGCACAAACCTTAACAGTCTTATCCCAGATTTCTGACTCCTAAAGACCTCCTTCCCTGTCTCCTCCAAGAGGAACAAGTGGTGATAATGATGATGATGTTCATTGCCTTAAAACGAGATCCCCTTTTAACCTCTCTCTGTCCTTATCATTCCATGTACCGACACTGTTAGCAGGTCCCTTCTGTATTATCTGATGCAAAAGTTTTCAGGAGACAAAGTCTGAAAAGCCTGCAGTTCTCTAACCATATCACTGGCACATTATTCCMAATCAGCTTGTCAACCATACTCTAAATAAGTTTTGATATGAGGTTTTCTGTATTACCAGATCTAAATCTAATGAAAGTTGTGGATCCATCCTTTGGAGTCATGAGCAAGAGGACTGCATTGAGCAGGGCTGTCAGTGCTGAAATACAGGTCAGAATTGTTGATGTATTCTCAGCCGAATTTGTGTGTTTCCTGCAGAACCCACTGATGTTTCCTTCTCCTGTCCTCAAAGAAATGGTCTCTTTGATACCAATAGCTTAAAACCACAAACATTTTTAAAAAAGTGTGCAATATACTGGAATTATAAATTTGCTGACACAACACAGAGAATCCCTCTCAGTGGAGTTTAGATCATAACTTTATAAGTGCTTTCTTTTAAATATATGCAGACCCTCAAAAATGCAGGCTTATTTTCAGGAATTTAAAACTATTCTTCCAACTGCAAAAATTAAATTAATTTTTTCTCATTTTTTATTAATTTGTTCAACCTGTGGTTGTTCTTTCTCATTTCACTTAGGCTCTTAGTACATAAACCCATTCTAAATGTTTTCACAGCTGCTCAGAAGGTGTTGATTCTTAGTGTCAACTCATTCACTCAACTTAACATAATCGTTCCCTTTTAATGAAACAGTTAACAGGAGACTGACAACTATCATTTTACTGATGGGGTCCAATAGCTGGGAGAGGTGACAGTGGTGTAATTACCAGGCCTGACACACTTTGTTCACTTTTTCCCACCTTTTTAGGCAGATGAGGCAGCACAGTGCAATGTCAACAATCGAAATGGAAATGCAGGCAGTGTGAAGACCCGGGTGAGTAATTACCAGGGGCTGCAGACCTGTGACTGCTCCCAGGGTGGCAGGGCTGACAAGGTGCAGATTGTTTTTTATCCCCTGGTGTGAATCTGGCTGTCTTGCTGTTGATAGATCCAGGTGGTGGTATTAATTAATACCCCAGCAGGAGTTAGTTCAGCTCCTGACAATACTTTTTCCTTCGTAGAGAGAAAAGGGAAGGCAGCAGTCTGTTGCAGAGAAAAAGTCATTCTTTTTGACTTCTTTCTATAGGGGTTGAAAAATAAAGCACATCTTGAGAAGTAAGAAGTTACCAGAGATGACTTATTGTATTTCTGTCTTTGGCAGCTGGATGCATGTAGGGCTGCATTATTTAATGAAATTTCAGTCAGAAGTTATCCYATTTAGGTTGTTCGTATAAGAAATGTTCACCTGACTGGGCATTCAAGTACTCTACGTAGACATTAAGCTTGTCTTGCTCTATTTAAATTTTTTGAACCTATGATCTTTACATTATCAGTTCCCGCCATTCCACCTGCAAATAAATTCCAGGACAAAATATTCCATCTGAATGGCAATTGACTGAAATGCAAACTCGGATTGTGAGAGCAGTTATCTCTCTGCATGTCGTCTAAATGTACAATCACAGCTGTCAATGTTCTAATCACCTGTAAAATACCTGTGATACTATCACCTAGACTGTTTGATATTTTGCATTTAAAATTTACATTTGAATATATGTAGCAATATATGCTCCACTTCGAGGACAAACTCTTTTAGCAAGACTATTTCTTGGGGTAAAAATGTCCAAATCCTGTTTTTACCAATGACTTTACATTTTTTTTTAGGTTTCTAGTAAATCAAATGCATTTTATGGCATGTGCACATGCAATCCCCCATCTTTAGCTGGGGGAGAGAAGGGGTAAAAACTCGACTCCTCAGCTACTTAACACACTTGTGTGTTTCTCTGTTTCCCCTCTGCTCCTGTTTACTCCCGGAAACACTCAACAACCAGCTTCAGCCAAGATGACTCAAATGGACAAAACCTTATTTTTTAAGCTATTTTAAATACATGAATTTATTTTTTACTTCAGTGGGTTGGTAATGCTGGCAAGACAGATAATGCTGTCGACCCTCACTAATATGGTTTAGGTGAAGTTAAAAAGAAAACCTAGCTGTGATCTTAAATGTATAAAGTTGATTTTGAAAACAGGGGTCACTAGCTACTAATTCACTGGTGCTGCTTAGAAATTTACAGTTTAAGCAATAACTACTCATGTGAGCATACCTGGAAAATAACACACTTGTAGTATAAAGCTCTCTTTTAAATCCAGTCAAACTCTTTTTAATCACATGTGAATAATTCTTTTACATCCAAATGTCAGTGTCCAAATCAACAGCTTCAAAAGTATGGGGAAAAAATCCCCGCTTGAAATGTAAAACTTTCAAAATATTACATAGAAATCAGTGTATATACACCTGAAAAAGCATATCTTAAAATGGTCTTGTACAGGAACTCACAAAAAATAAAACCCTAAAATGTATATATACCCAAATGGCATTATCTAAAGCTGATATACAAATTTATTGCTGCTATGTCACACATGCAAACCCAATTTTCTTGCAGTAACACTCAGCATCAAACTTCACCCCTCAAAATTTTACACCCTATTGAAAGGAAATGATAATGTTAAAGAAAAGCTAATCCTGTGATCTTTCACATTTGGCTGCAGATGTTATGTCATATTCAAGGGAAATATTTTCCTGCCTTCCCTTTTCCTTACTCAGATATTTACTGGGCTAGACACGCTGCAGTCTCCTTGAATAAAATACGCTATTTAATTGAATGCCTGACACTCGGGATTGAGCTGCTGAGACAAGCCTGCACATGCAGCAGTCAGAAGTAATATTAAAAAAGACTCTACCAAATAGCAGAAAAGCTACATAAAACAACAAAAGTTGGTAATCACTACCGAGAACTTCTGGTGATGGATATGAAAGCATACTGGAAAAAAATGCAAATGAAATCTATGCAGGAATGCAAAGCAAGAAAAATAATTTTACACCTACAGGCGGTAATAAGATCCCTGATTGTTGGTATCACACCTGTAGACCTCTGAACCAGTATGGCAGAAATACAGGGGCATGACTCATTTACTGCAATAAACAGCTTGCTGACTGATGAGAAACACAGTAATTTGTACCTTCTATTTAAAACTTGAGTAAGTTGAAGGCAATTAGTCACCCTCGGCTGTGAGGGGGCAGTGCAGACCCTTAGGAGGTGATGAGTGCCCACAGCTTCATGGATTTCAATGGAAAAAGTGCATCTGCATGATGATCATCAAATATATCCCTGAAATGCACTTTTGTGGCATCTTGAARCATCTAGAAGACAACTATGTTTTATCACTGATCTTACTGACTATAATTTGTTTCCCAAATTCAGTGTAAAACRACACTTAGGGAGATTAATTTTCTTGCGTGTTAGCAACAAGAGATGTATATTCCCTCTTAGATTTCTCCCTCTAGTGATACTTTGGGCCTAATTAAATTCACACATCAGTTTTACACAGACCTGTGAACAAGCTTAACCTATTTTATGGCTTTCCATGGTAAATGACAGCCGGAGTAGCTGCTTTAACTTCTGGTTGAATATTCAAACTGTTGACACAACAACAACAGCTGTGAGAAATTGATGAAATATTTTCAATATCAGCCGTGTTGGGTGCTACAGGTACAGAGTGAGCTCTGTTCAGCTATCCTCTCTCATACTGTGCCCCTAGTGAGACTTATTTAATAAGAGTATTTAATCATTAGAAAAAGTTAATAAGTGGACTGAGTGCAAGTTTTTGCAAGCGAACAAGACAAAGGGGCAAACACTACTCCTTTCCTCAGCTACTGTTCTGTCCTGTACATTCCACAATAAATGTGAAATAATTCAAGCCATGTAATCTCACTGTGAAAGAGGCAGAGCTATTGCATAGGTGCTGTAGAAGTAGCAGGAGGAAGAAATGTATATGTAGACAGGATACTTAATTCTTGTTAGTCCACAGAAACTTATCCTTCTGACATAGCWCAAGAGGTAACAGAATCTAATATTCTACAGATGTTTCAAATTAACATATGCAGAACATTATTCTGCAGTTTTCATTCATTTTCCTTTCCATTTTTTCCTGTTTTTTTCATTACACTTTTTTTTTTGTTCTGTCCACATATACATACCTACTTGAAAACCTACCTTGGCAGTACTTCCAAAGCTACTCTTTCCATGAAATGCATCCCAGAAGTTGGGTACTGCATCTTTATGAAGCCTGCCAATTTTGGTCCTGTGGTTTACACCATTCATGGCTCCTTTCAGCTGTCTGGTTTACAATGCAAAAACCAATATGAAAAAGATAATATTTGTAACAAGCAATGACTTCCATTTGATCTGAAGGCTCATTTGGGTATGGTAAATTATTTGTCTGCACCAGATGACTTATCATAAGAATAATGATAAGCTAATTTTCTTCAGAAACCAGAACAGCGCATTTTGCAGCTCAGTTAAAACAGCTGCTTGTTTGGACACATTCAAATCTTTCACTTAGTGGTTCAGCTACACAGTTTCCAAGTACTAATGCTGCTTCCCCCACCACCCCACACAAGTACTTGAATTCCAAGTTTCTCAAAGTTTAGGCTTCATCCCATTTGTCAAATTTCTCATCATCTTTAAGACCTTCAGAGTCTTTTGGAACATGGAAGAGCTTAACTTTGGCCAATGATAATATTTTTTCAGATGAGAGAGTGAAAATATTGCTGTGGTGGGTTAAGACAGAAAACTGGAATGTGAAGTCAGAAGAGTCATCTAATTCCAAGATTTCAGATCAAGCAAACCAGAACCACAAAGAAGAACAAATTTCCCATTCTGCCTATAAAGGAACCATTGTTTTCTCAGAAAAGCCATAAGGACATGGCTATGAGTTARGGAACTCTGCCTATTTGGCATCTGACAAAGATCACAGCCACAGTCTTCATAATCAGAAATATCTATTGAGAGGAAAACTGCAATGGTTTCATTATTAAAGACCAGAATTGAGAGCTTTGAATGAAAATATTCCAGTGAAACTCTTTGAAAGAGTTTTAAGAGATCAAGACAGTACCACTTTTGTTTCTGATTGTGCCACTGCRTCCTTGTTCTGCTTTTTAGAAGCAATTTTAGAATTAAGGCTATGGCACTGACCAGAAAACGGTCAGTGTTCACCTAAGGCACAAGAAACAAAAAAAAAACCCAATGTTCTCATAATTGTTTACCTCTGTCAATTTAATTAAAAGATATGCTTCTTTCTCCTKCTTTAAAACACAGATACTGTTTCTGTTGCTTACACCATACTTGAATGTTATCTGGAACCAGAAACCAGAGGTAACTGAGGTAAAAACAGAGCAAGCATCCTCTGAGGTTCTAACAAACCTGGACAAATTCATCTGCTTCTACTACTTTTCTTTCACAATAGTGATGTGGTTGTGCTAGGGCTGTGTCTCTGACCTTGAAGGGCTGGATCTCACTCTAATTTTTGTATGCATTATATTAGAATATCTAAACCTCTAATAGAAAAAAAAAAAAAAAAAAAAAAAAAAAAAAAAAAAAAAAAAAAAAAAAAGGATGAAGATGGCTGAACATAACAACTAAAAGGGTTGAAAGTTCTGAAGACTTAAAAAAACCCCATCTAAGTGATTTTAAAAGACTAAAATTCTCCGCATATCTAAAGTATGGGAACTTACATAATTTAATTTATACAAATCTTAGTTGTTCAATTTTTCATTTTGTTTTCTGCACCTATGAGKCTGTAGGCAAGATTCTGATATCCTTTCTGAAAACTTGGATTGTGGTGCAGAACAAACCCCTATTCAGCTTTGAATATGGGACAATTTCCTTCCAATAAAACTCTTTTTGATGCATCATTATTTCCACCAGTAATAAAACTGGTAGAAACCATCATTTATTTGAGCTCCTCTGAAATCTGCATTTGCAAAAAGTCTTCCTGCTTCACACTGGCCTATATGTAGGGTCACTATATGTCAAGTATGAGTGGCATGTGAAAGTTTCGTGTGAAAGACAAAACTAAGTTTAGAGCATTGTTTTAAAGCTGGAAGAAGAAATTGTCAATGTCAACAGTACTTTGGTGGCAATTTCATTTATATGATCCTAAATGTACATTAATAATGGTTTTTTAACAGAGGAATAAAACCAAATTATTTATTAAGAATCTATGAGTGTGCATTGTGCAATTCTATAAAATTGTGATTAATTCAAATTCAAGCAAATCTGTCAAAATGAAGTACTCTGCCTGGCCTAGAACACAGATTTCACCCACACTTTATGGATTTTCTTAAGCCCTTGTCTCCATGYTTTGTGATTCTGTTACACGAAATTCTTCTGAATAACCATCACCATGAAACCATTATGGTTTGTTAATAATCAATTGACAGTGAAAAGAGGAAAGTAAGGAGCCAGTCTAGGCTTAAACATGTTCATTGTCTTCACACAGTTTCTTCCCCTGTCCCTCAGTGAATTCACACAATATTTCTTTTCCATGTGAATTAACAGTTAAATCACTCATGCATCAGTGCAATCACACAACAAAAATCACACAACACCTACTTTGAATGTTTTCAGAAAAATGCTTTTTGCATGCTTGCCAAAGTATAATTTTCCTAACAATTGGGGGTTCATTTCTTCAAACATAACACAGAATTTCCCCACAAAATTAAAAAATCATACCTATCCCTCCCGTTATACTACACACCATATATTAAAAGACTTGGTAATAACTTGAGCATTACTCTGCAAGCTCAAATCACTTTTTTTCTGTGAAGAGAAAACAGAACACAATAACAGTTGTACACGGACACATTACTAGTCTATTTTAATTAGATGCTAATTAATGACTCCCTGGCTTTAATCATATCAGTCTGGTAACACATTTATGCCACACAGAATAATGATCTACTTTATAAGAAATCAAAGTGGTACATGTTGACATAGGAACAAATCCAGCCATAATTCACTCTGTGTAAACATTCCCACCCTGTTCTGAGCAATTTAGAGAGGATACACTAACTTAGCTGACGAGCATGGAAAGAGAGAGGAGGGAAGGGCAGGGCAGGAGTAAAAGAATAGAAACAAAGAAAAGTTCACAATTACTTCCCAAAATACCAGCACTCTCATTCTATATTTAATGCATACCCATCAATATATTTTATATTCAAATGAAGGTGATAACTATAGTACATCCATGCTAACAGAATTAAAATACAGAGATTACTATGTTTAATTTTCATGAAGGGTGTTCAGGTACTAGAAAAGAAAATTCATATGTAAGATAACTGGCTATGGATTCAGATGATTTTGAAGTTATYATTCTATTATAGGGATAATAATATTTCAAAATGGTCACAGGGTATTTAAACTATATTTYGAGTCTAATAATCTCAGCATATTAGGAGAAATTAGATGGATATAAAATAATTTTAACTGTGAAACGGCCTATGTGTATCTCAGTCACAGATCTGGACAATACCAAAATGACCATTACTTACTCCTCCAGATACAGTTCTGAGGAAAAAACAAATCAGGCATTAAATAAAATTATCATCTAAATGTGGAACTGCTAGCCCTTCTAAGTTTTCTTTTAAGTTTCTTTTATTTCATCAAGACATCTAGAATAYTCTGCAAATTAAATCTCTGTCTACTAAGCCCGGAAAGAAGCCACACAAGAAACCAAAACCAACAAAAATACCACCCAGACAAACCAAAAAAACAAGCAATCAACATATATTGTGTTTTTCTTTGTGTTCAAACAACAGGAAATATTCCGGCCACAGCTACATGCAAGTGAGCTCTGAAGAATTCGTTTTGCCTCCTAAAGCCATTGGTGCTTTTATAAAATTACAGATCAGTRCATGCAGTGTTTCACTCTGCTGTTGTTGGGTTCTTATTGCATTAAACCATATAACTTAATGCACCTTAATACACAAAGTGCACTGAGTGATGCATTTTAAAACTGTGTGTAATTGTAGTTGACAGCATACAGAAGGCTTCACAGAGGGGAAGAAAACCCATTTTTCTTTTCTAGTTATGATCCTGGGCAAACTGCAAACTTTGGAAGTGCCACTGCCATAAATTTTTTGGCGATTGGATGTACTCCCCTTTTTTTTTCTTTTTTTATTCAATTGTTAATGCAAAGAAGCCTACACTATCTCCATTACCAGGAAAATTTAATACTTTGTGCACAGAACCAATTGCCATGCAAGTGAATGGACACTCAACCTCTCACATATAATTTGCTTCAAAGCCAAAAATCTGTTAAGTGTTTCGTGGTTTTTCAAAATTAAAAGTAATCATGAACAGCTATATAAAATATACTCCTCATACTGAAATATTTTAAACACAATATTGTAAGGAAAGAGTGATATGTGTGAGTCACTGGTTTTAATTTCCCTTTCAGCTGAAACAGGGAACATAACTGGACCATAGGAACACATATTTTTAGACAGACAACTGACTTATGTAGATACTCTATATACATTCCCAACAATTTTACCACGGTTAAAAGGTATTTATATTCTGATGTGGCTAAAATTGAACATGTCAACACTAATGCATTTTTCTAGGAGAACCACTACTTTCACCATAATTTCCATGGAAAATTTGTGTGCACATGCAGTAATAGAGACATTTATAACATCAAAAGGATTCAATTTTCCTTTCAATCATACTACAGTATGAATAGCTTTTCCTATTGAATTTAACAATAAGGCACATTACCACAGTCTAAAGGATGGGGTACTTCTGCTTGCTCATATGAAAGTATGTCAAACAATATATATCTCACAATAGTTCTAGGTTAACTGCTCCTTTATATAGGTTTGTTTCTAATACATTTGTGTCAGCAGATTTCTTTATATTATTATTATTATTTAAATATGTAAGAAAAACAGCATTTCAAACTCTGTTTAACTCTCCACAATATTAAGAATAGTGAAATATTATTTAAATGTGTGGAGTCACTTTGTTCAAAAAAAATTACTTTTCATTAAGGATTCAACTGGAGATACATGCTTAGATGTAGAAGTTTGGATTTGTAACAGTTAGAGTCATTGTGCCCACTCATGGACATCCTTGTCTCTGTCATACATGAGAGAGGATGGGAAGGTTTTATTTGAGAACTATTGTCTCAATCCTGCATGGCAAGAAAGAGAATGAAACCCAAACTGAGCCCGAGTACAGTTTTGTTTGAACTCCACATTTCTGTTGCTGAGGATTATTTCAGGGCCTTTCAGTCAATGAAAACACTCAGACTCGTGGGAGTCCAACTCTAACAGTCTGGACAGCCACAAGGTATTGTATTGCAGTTCATGATTTTAAGAAAAGAAAGACAAATCGAGAAAAAGACCGCCAGTTCCTCTATTAATCAAAGACAATAACTTACACTTTTTAAGGATTCATATTTAAGATTATTTATTTTATATCCCATATGAGAAAGACCATGTAACAGGCCTGTAAATCCCTTGGGAAGAGCTCTTCTTCTCATACAAGTGATGGTCATGCCCAGAATGTGACTGACATTTGCAAATTTTGGAGCAAAGAAAGACATTTTACTAAAACAGTAAGTGGTTTAGAATGTCCAGATGTGATTAGACATCACTCYGCTCCCCATTTTCTACTATTAATTCACTCATACTTATGAGTAAAAAATTGACCTGTGAAATACAATGCTACTTTTTCTCCTTTTTATTGCTGCTTTATTCTTTATTAGAGCTGAACACTACTCTGTTGGGATTAAAATGAACAAACTGSCAAAGCCCATGGCTTTGAAAATCCCAAATTCCTTTCAGTCATTTAGACAAATATTCATCTTTGTGAACCATGGGATTTTGTGGATCTTTTTTCCTGTGTGTTTAAAATAATTTTTCAGAAATCCTTCTTCAGTAGCTTTTTCAGACTCCCATTATTACAAAATTGCAACATTTGACACGAATTGCTTAGCCAAAACCAACCAAGTTCCCCTATGGTTAAGCGAGTATTTAAGATTCTCACTGAGTTTTTTGCCTCATACCACAGGTTTTCAATTCTAGCTATAACTGCATTCTTCCTGTTTCATACTTGTGTAAGTGTGGATTGAGCCAATGGGGAACTGGGCCTTTGACTCTGGAGCCCAAAAAGACCTTAGGGATCTCTTGCAGCTACTACTTTTTGTAACAGACAAAAAACTGTTTGAGCAAACACTTAAAACTGTATTTCTCTTCRTTCTCACTGACCATTTGTTACCATCTTGCTCCACTGTCCTGCAGTTCTGACACTGCAGCATCAACCTTCCTTCATTCCCCTCTCTGCACACACCTCAGGATGTCATTATTTCAAACTTTACATCTCCTACCGCTCACCACTAAAAGGAAACATCACCTAACACAGCATGGGCACATCTGGGACTGGTCTCAGTAGCCCAGGGGCTTTTGGCCGCTCACTGCAGTGGGGGAAAGCTGGGGACTGAACTCTCTGGAGCTCAGATGAATTACTCACCTGAAATTCCTAATTTGAATGCCTGTTGGGCTGYTTTCTGTTTCACATTAGCATTTGTTATTCAAATCAGCAACTTAGATCCTGATTACTGAAAAAGCAACTGAACCTTGCAGCACAAACGTTTGGTGCTTTCAGTTCTGACAGTTAATTAAATTATTTAGGAAAACAAAACAAACAAAACCAAACCAACAAGCAAACAAACACACTCGCACACTATACCCCCAAAATAACAAAAGTATGCTAAATTCACTTCTATAAGCAAAGGTACATAACAAATATTTGTTAAACATTCAACCCTTATGCAAATGTTCATGGAATAGGAYATATATATTATGCTGTTTTTTTCTGTTCTTGGAAGATTTGTAACACAGCTGTTCTCTGAAGGTTTCTRTAGACAAGGGTCTGCTTTTGAGATCACAGTACACTGATGGAAGGACTCTCTTCATGGTTGAGAGATGAGCTGTCATTTCCCTGAGATTTTAGTATGTAGGGACATTTAGGTTCATAAACCAAGAAASGCAACCAACAATGTACTGCTGGAAGTGCAAAAAATTCTAAAGATGACAGGAGGCACATTTCCTAAGGGCAGTAAAAGTGCAAAAACCAGCATAGACAAGGGASCAACAAAAGGCACATGCCCCATCCAGTTTCTACAGCTCAGCAATCCTTCTTCCTTCCACCCAAATTCAATGAGCACCTAAYACAGCAAAGAAATTATTCTCAGTCCTGAATGCATCAGAATTCCAGAGAAACAGGAAGAAAAAACTAAAGGGCACAACCTCTAATGAGAATTTTAGTCTCATGGGTAGCCCCGGTTCTTTAGCTTCATCAGCCAAGCCTGACTTCAGGAAGAAAATAACTTGTGTTGGAATTATTCTTACCTTTCTGTGCTCCTCATTGCCAGACTATACTAACATGATTTTAACCATTTTTTTTAACATGCTTTTGCAAAGCGGGCCTGAGGAAAAGAAARAAAGAAGCTAAAAACTGTGCAGCGCTTTGCATATTTTTATGGTAGGGTTTTGTTTATTTGTTTGTTTGTTTTCCCACATTAGCTCTCCCAGAGGTGCCTTTTTTCCCTACAATCTTTTCCTTGTAGGCACTTCAGTTCTCCTCCTGTTTGGTATTCACAAGATCCAGCCATAATCTGGCCCTTTGCAATGAACCATGTAATAAAAATCACATGTTTAGCAAATTGTCGTAGAAGCAGATTATTTTCATGTTTCTGTGCCTGCTAAGTCAGATCAGAATCTGACAAGATTCAAAGCACATTCAAGAACAAGACATGGCATACAGGCTATGGAAAATGAAATCAAATCTCCTCATTAATCTGAAAGTTAGTTTTATTTATCACTCAGGAGCTTTGTTAAATTTTCCTTAAACAGAAAGACATTCACTGAAAACAATATTTTGAGCAAACCAAATTGTATTTTAATCCATTTTTAACAGCAGTAGAAAACCCAAACATCCCTCCCCAGCCCACTAACTCAACAAACCACTACCTACAACTCTGTTATAACAAAGTGGCAGGGATGTCTGTTTATTATTCAGGAAAACAGAAACAGGGATTAGTAAAAATGCAAAATGAGATGTATAGTCAAGGTGACATTATTGTCTAGCCACTGGCAAATAAGCACACATCACTGAAAATTCGGACATTGCATCAAATATTAGGAATTAATTTAATGATAGGAATAATGTCAAAGGAGTACACAGCAAAAGAMAAAAAACCTAAATATCTGAAACCCTTCAACAACCAGAATAAAATATAGTAGATTTCACACAGAAAACAAGTACCTATCAATCAGCCACAGAGAGGAAAACCTGGGGAAAAAAAAAATGGGACTCTGGAATTCACATTTCAAATGCCTGTGTTGTTTTTTGACGGATTTAAGAGGACTCTATTTTCAACCTTAAAAAGAAACTGAGTGCCCCAATTTGGAATTTTAGTGAGCAGCTATTATTGATAAATATCTAGTTTGAGGCAAAGCTCTAAACCATCTCACAATTRATTCAGAGAAAATGGTATTATTTACACACAGACTGAGAACCATAACTCCTTTCAAACTGTCTCTGGAGCCTCAGCTTCCCAAATGTGCTACCTTCAATTGTAACAAACACTAAGCTGAGGTAAACAAAACATTTCACAGAACCTGGATCTGGAATATGAGCTTTGCACTTGGGGTTAAGCATCCTGACAGCTATCCTGATTGCAAAGCATATTCTTCCTTCTGAAGTCTGTTGAGACTCAAAACACAGGAAAAAATTGTTGTCAGGCCTTTTTAAATATATATATATATATATATGTAGCAACTTCTAATAGCAAGCTCCTCCTGCTATTTGGAAGAGTGAAATTATATAATTAGCTTTATTGTTGCTACATTTCTACCTTTGTGATATGCAGGAACACAATGATTAAAGAGGATGAACAAACCTTCAAATGTGGATTAAATGGTATTCAAGTTTTGTAAAGGTGTAGGCGCCTTTACAGATGTTCACAGATTGTTGCTCAGGCAAACACCACAGCAGACAATCTATATTAAAAAAAAAAACCCCAACATATTTGCAAAAACTACACTAAAAAGAGCCAGTAGTTAAAATTTTGCAGAAACTAAACAACACTAACTTTTCTCTGGGCCTGTGTTCCCTTTCTTTGCAAATACTGATTGTCCACATCRTGGACTGAAAGACATTTTTTATCATCTTTAAAACAAAATTAATTTTTCCTTTGATTTTAATGTTGCAGACAACAATTCAATTTGAAAGGAAAGGAGTTTATATTTCAGACAGTGCATTCAGTAAGATGTTACACATTATATGACTCCTTATCCCATTTTTGTTAGAACAACCACAGCAATTATGTCACCTTCTAAAAGTATCACCATATTTATCAACAATGAGCTTGGTGAGAAAGCATGATCTCCAGCATGATCTCCACAAAAGTCTTTTATTATTAGGGGAAAAAGAAAGAGACCAGTGAGGTGTCCTGATCATCCAAGAGACACAGAATCTTCATGACTGCTGAATTCAGTGACAAAAACAACGATATTTAGATATATATAGGGAGAGAAAGAAAGAAAAGATAGGGAGGCAAGAAAAGAGCTGTTCAGTCCAGCTCCCATGGAAATGCTCATTAAAGAGCTATTTGGGAAAGACCAYGCCTCAAAAAATTTGGATCCTCTTAGAAAGTAGATTTAGCCTGGGGAGGATTTGCAGCAGTCAAATTGCTATAGTTTTTCTTCAGTTGAAATAAAATAGCTTCTTTTCTCAGAGAGCTCAGAAGGAACCATATTTATCCCCAACCCAACCATTTGCTCTCTCTCCCAAACCAGCACTCTCTTCTAAGGATTACAGAGATGATGGGATGGGGAAGGGGGAGAGGGCCAGTAGTGGAAAAACATCTTTAAACTTAGATCACACCCCAGTGAAAATTGGAGCAGGGACATATTCTAGAATGTGAAGTGCTTTCTTATTTGACTTATGTGGGTGCAGAGTCATAGCAAGAAATAGAATAAAATGTAAAATTATTTAAACATGTAAAGCACAATTTCCTTTTCCACAGGAGAGTTGTCTTTTGGAAAATGAGAAGGAATTAATAAGAAAAATTACAGTTGAATGAAGCAAGAGGGCTGAGAGACTTTTTTTAAAATTCGTTTTGAAAGTCCCACTGCAGAGAAATCAGAAAGCTCTTTATTTTTAATTTGGAGGCTCTTGCAGCCTAATTCTCGCAAAGGCCGGCTGCTCGCTGCTGACTCGGCAAGTTTCCCCTTCCTGCTGCTGGTGGAGAGTGATCAATGAATTGACAAATGCCACTGACTGCCGAGTCAGCCCTGCAGAGCTCTGCCTGAGGGAAATTCGCACGCCGAAGAGTCAAAGCCGGRAAAACAGAAATAAAACCCACCGAGACAGAGTTGTCTGTGCTTCAGGAGGCAAAGAACGGAGCAGGAAGGCAAGGAAGGACACAAAGGGGGCAAATGGGTGGGTGGGGAAACGCAGGGCGTTTTATTGTTGTAATTTATGGACTGTTAAAACTGTTGAAGCACATGAAGGCTGGGCTCAGCACTGAGACTGAGATTAAGAGGATGAAGGGACACATCTCACTACAAAGGGAAAAACTGCTTGCTTGTGAAGTTCTCTGCACAAAGGGCTGACTGTGTGAGGCAAAGGACAGAACAGATGCTCCTCGATGCTCCTCCTGCCAATCGCCTTTGCAGGTTCCTAAGCTGGTGGGAGCAAATCAGAGTTCGGACTTGCAAATGCTGAACATCTAAGTCGAGCCCAAGATCCTCTGATAATTGAGTGAAACAAGTCCAGTTTCATCCCAGAACTCTGTGCTGATGGACTGAAGTGAATACTTGTCATTTAGGAACGAGAGATGTTGTTTTTGTACTGTGATTGCTAGACACCATGACCACAAAAAAGAAGGATGATTTGGAATGATCCAGGTATCAATGCTGAGTTACATTTTGCAGCATACACCAACAAAATTTACGAATCTTGTCTTTTGGCCCTCCTGCTTCAAGGGGCCTTTCTCCTCTTATATTTCATTTAGTCATATAATACTCTGGTTCTCTTCTCCCAAATTTCTTAGAAATGCATCCTATCACATATATGGTACAAATAAAAGAACCTTTCTAATGTTTATTGTGTACTTTTTACTCCACTTCTTTTCATATCTTCCTTGCAGTGGGTCCCTATAAGCACCTGCCCAAATTTTAAAACCAGTACTCCTTCTTCTAGTTTTCACAGCAACTTGTTCTAGTTATTCAGAGCTCTCTTTACCTCTCATTAGGAATCCACAAGTCTGAAACCTCATTTAAAAGTTATCCATTCCATGTATTACATAAGAAAATGTTCAGACATCCTATCAAGTCCAAAAGAAGAACTCCTCCACTACTTTTTAAAAATAATCCCAAAAAAGTAGAAGCTCTTGTCTCTCCTTAAAGCTGAGTATTTTGTTCTGCAAAGAGGTAACTAAACTAATATCAGTGAAGATCACAGATCTGAGTCAATCAATTTTTCCTTTTAATAGTGATCTTACATTTTCCTGAGAAAGGACAGAGCAACAGTCAGATGAGTTGGAAAGATTCTTGCTGTGATTTTAAATACATTTTCCTCTGACTGTAGAAATACAGAATATCCTGGGTTGGAAGGGACCCGAAGGATAATCAAAGTCCAAGTCCTAGCCCTGTGCAGGACACCCCAAGAATCACACCTGGTGAATTTTTAAAAAAACTAAACTCTTGAAGCTTGGGTTGGCTCTGCTTTCAACCATTTATTATTAATTCAACAGTTGGCCTGTATATTGCTTTGCAAAGAAAATTACAGTCACTGTCTTTCCAAAATTTTTTCAACCAGGCCAAATACATTTTTATAAATTAAATTTTAGAAACCACTGGAGGACCCTGATTATATTTTAGAGTTTAAAATGTTTTAGACTCGGGTAACAAATACCAAAAGAAACATTCAGGTAGTTGWAACAGACTGGAAGATTAAATGTTTGTTATATAGGATATCTTAACCATGTATCCACCTTTAAAACATACACTTAATCTGTTTCTGCCAGAGTTCTAGCAAGGAAAAGGTGGGAAACAATGTGACAGTGACAGCCATAACAATCTGCTCTTTGAGATTTCTTGGATTACAGTAAAGGAATGCAGAAATTAGTCAAATGGCAGCATCAAGGGAGGTCAGAAATGAAGATCTGTGCTGGGGTGATATATTTGAGTGGTAACACCGTCAAAAAATAGACATCAAAATGGTGAAGTGGCAACCAACAAAATATGAAATTAACAGTATGTGATCTTGTCATGGCCTATTCCAACATTCATTTATGAGAGCTGCTTTTAAGACTTCCTGTTCAGCCTCTGCTTTTTTCTCCCAACACCAGTGCTGCAGTTGAGAAAATTGTACTTTCAGAGTGGTTAAATTAGCAATAATTCAAATGAAATAAACAGCAATATAACAAGAACAAACATTTGGGGCCCAGATATTATAGGATGATTTTTACAGAGATGAAACAGCAATGTTCAGAATTTTTCAAGTGAATAATGTGTAGACTCTTCCCCTTGGTAACCATGCACTTTTTTTCTTTAAACCTGATGCACTCTAGAATTACAAAACACAGTGAAATCACAAAATACAATGAATGAAATTATCTGCCTCAGAAAAATCTCAGGCTTCAAAGTAAGAATGAAAAACAAAAAACCTACAAAACCCGATTATTCATGACACTCTTTAACTCCATATGTTCAGAGCCCATGTCTGATAGCAAGGTAACTAAGGAGTGATTTCCTCAAGTGATCTGCTGCTCAAATTCTACTCATTTATGAGGAAGAGAGTTATGTCTCATATTCATTTTTTTATCCTTCTTTTCGGAAGAAAAGAACTGGTGTATACATGGAGAATTTTCACTAGAGCAAACAAAAATGTAACCAGCATTTATGTAGCTCATTATGGCCTTTTATAAATGACTTTTCTTTCCCTCCCACAGTATTGAAGAGATTATAATGGCCACAATTTGTGTGAGAAATAAGAAGTTTAGATGTTTTATAGAAAAATTTTCATCCCTTCTTTTCTTGTTTGTGAAGATATCTTTGTTTCTTTTTATGTTCTCACAAGAATTGGGTTATTAAAAGTCTTCTAAAATCCTCAAGAAAAAGATATCCAGATACTTATGCTGAAAATTGCATGAAGAAATACATGTATTAAGCGGTGTCCCCAGCAATGTCGAACCAAAGCATTTGATTTTATTAGATTTCAATCTCAGGTTGAGAGGTTTCTGATTAATGAAGCATTTGTTCTGCATCACAAAACAAGTGAAGAATACCCTTCTAGTGCCAATGACTTGCATCCAAGAGTTAATTACTACGTGACCTTCAACTGTGCTCTTGTTTTAGGACTAGAAGCACCTATTTWTAGTGTGAAGAATGTATAAAAGTGAGAGCATGTCTTTAGAAATAATGTCTGTGGCATGCTTTGCAGTCACATAGTCCCCTACATTTAATTGTCTAATTTTAAAAATTGTTTCACAAATTTTTGTCATAACTCTACCTACAAACACCTGACTGATTCATAAAACATTAAGAACATACCTAAACTCCAAATGAGTTTAAAGAACAGTTTTTCTGACCAGTTTTTCTGCAGCTACAATAGTCAAAGAGAGTAATATAGAACAAACTAATCCTCACCATGCATAGGCTTTTGGTGCTGCAGAGAAGCTGAAGTGTTGTGCTTAAGGAAGGTAGAAGGATAAACTTTCTACTGTATGTTGTTAGGTTTTGATTGAAAATTCTGACCTCTAATAAACCAAAGTCAGTATTAAATGAAATTTAAAAAAATAAAAAGTGGAAAAAAAAGAAAAAAGAAAAAGGGAAAGGAAAGGAAAGGAAAGGAAAGGAAAGGAAAGGAAAGGAAAGGAAAGGAAAGGAAAGGAAAGGAAAGGAAAGGAA
>NW_026623346.1:108264-156791 GCF_030028575.1 Malurus melanocephalus
GAAAAGAAAAGAAAAGAAAAGAAAAGAAAAGAAAAGAAAAGAAAAGAAAAGAAAAGAAAAGAAAAGAAAAGAAAAGAAAAGAAAAGAAAAGAAAAAAGAAAAAGAGAAAAATAAGGAAAAGTAGTCCATCATGTTCAAGGTTTCCATGGAACTCTGTCAGCACTATGCGTATCCTTCCTAGGAATATGAAACAACACTCTGAATCTACATTGCTGAAAAGAAAGCTCGTAGTTTCCTAGAATAAATAATAAGGAATATTCCCAGTAAAGCCCTGTTTCTAAAGATATTTGAATTCTGCTCCATAACTAGGAATGCAGCCACCAGCAGGCTGGATGAGACCTATGGCTCACCTGGGCTCCACTTTCAACATTATAAAATTCTCTCTAGTTCAAAACTAAGCAAACGAAACAAATCTTTTATTTCCTCCCAGTACAAGGTCCTTTGAAAAACATTTCCCAGAATTTGAAATACCATGGTTGATACAACTTCTAAGACAGCTCATTCCTAATGGAACTTGAAACATAAACAACACTGCTTTGCAATCTGTCACAGCATTCTCTCCTGTGACTGCCACAGCACGTTTCAGCTGAAACAGAGAACATCCAGGAACAGGGAATCTCATCTTTGAAGAACAATGACACAAAATACAAAACATATTGTGGATTCTGTAGAGTCATATTCTCACAGAAACTTAAAAAATCAGCCACAGGTAACTACTCTCAAGAGCATTTGATAGAGTACTGAAGTTATAACACTATCTCAGAGCAAATAATATGGGAAATAATAATTAAAACTATAATAACTGTAAATTTTTATTTCCTATTACTAGTTACAGTATTTACCCATTGATTTATTTTCATTCCCACTCAGTCCCTCCTGGCTTATCTCTCTGTAAAGTTGTTAACACTACGCATAGAGCTTTTCTATAACTTGAGTGCATGTCTGTCCATTGCAGAACTTCACTACCATTGCAGAAACCTCCCTTTCTTTCTAGAGCACAGAAAAATGGTTTAGAACTCAAGTCAACAAAATATGTCTTTATCACCTATCCAGCCCCATCATCACAGCTGCTGGTAGGGTCAAGAACAGATGGAAAGGTCAGGGAGCAGAGGACACAGGGGAAAGCAGGGAAGTAAAATCAGGCAAGAGAAGTTGCCTGCATCTTTTGGACTTCTGTCTTCTGGATCCAGGCAACAGTCTCTGCTCCAGCCTTAATCTTGGCCATTACTGGCACTTAGAGAAATTTTCAGTGAGCTGCAAACAGCAGCAGTGCCACACTATTAAGCTTCAATGCAAAATGCTAATAAGTAATACCAGGTTGTTTCCTAGGATCACAGAATGGTCTGGTTTAGTAGGGATCTTAAAAGCCATCTAATTCCAGCACACTTCCACTAGACCAGGTTGCTCAGAGCTCCATCAAGCCTAGCTTTGAACAGTTCCAGGATTGGGGCATCCACAGCTTCTCRGGGCAATATTCCCAGAGAATGTTGTTCCAATGCCTCAGCATCCTCACAGTAAAGAATTTTAAAATCTAACATACTGACTGCAGAAATTATAATCTCTTTTATTTAGAAACTCATCCAGGAAACAGTCTTTGGACAAATGAAGCCATAGAAATTAGCCTGGGAAAAAAATAAAGCTAATTTGTCTCCCCCATATTTATTTGTCTTGAAAATGAGGTGACACTCTCATTGCACCTACAAGTGCAAGTTCTGTTCCAGACAGTTTGAGTGTACTCGGGCATTGCACCTCTGAGTGTGCCTTCTTCTTCAAATACATTCCAGTTTTTCTGTTCATACTCTGACCTACTCCAGACCTTTTAATGGTTATTTTTGGGGGGGTTTTGAGGGTGCCAAAAGCAGGTACAAATCCCAAAGAACAAATAATTTCAAAAAAAAAATGGGAGCAAGCATCACACCACAAGGTCCACAAGTAGAACAGAACGAGTGGCATGAACAAAACGCAATTCAAGCGTCCACTCTCCCTTATTCAAAATCACAGCTTTGACTCCCTTTGTCACTCCTGTTTGGTTCACTGTCATCATCCCTGCAAGAGTTTGGCAACCAGAATCTGACAGAAAGTGACAGTAATGCAGTCATCCTTTGCTTCTCTTACAGCAGCAGCTGTCAGAAGCTATACCACATTAAGCCAAAGTACCAGTCATCATGAAGCTTTTCCAACATTAAAATTTAAGAATATACCTTTGGAGAGTTTAAAGTAAGTTAGGATTGTCATTTCATGATAGATACAGAGATAGATGGATAAAGGAATGGATGAGTGAGACAGACAACAAGAGTTACAGCATTATATGAACAGGCCATTTTGAAAACCCAACTTAGCGTTCTCGTTTTATAAATCCCAGAAATAACAGGGATATCAAACAGAGTAGCATTCCAAGCATAATTTACTGGCTACATTAATAATATCAAGGAACTTCCTTACCTCAGAGAATAGATTAAAAACTCCACCATTCTGTTGTAAGCATTGTTGTGTCATTTTTTACTCTCTGACGTGTTTTGGGGCATTTGTCATTTTCAGTCCTGTCCTGCCCGGGCCAGTTTCTCTCTCATGTATTGGCTGAATCTACAAACATGCCCACTTCTAGAAACACAGACCTTTTGGAAATGCTAGCTGATCATAGGACAAACCCACCCCAAAACAGCAAGCAAAAACAACACTATAAGGAAAAACCAAACCAAACAAAACAAAACAAAAAAAAAAAAGCTTCCAGATGTGATTTTTTTTTTCAGAAATCGTATCTAACAGTGCTGAAGAAAAGGCTAACCCAATTTAATTCTAAATAATAATAAAGCACTAAATAGTAATAATAATAAAGCAATCTAAGATGAATAAACCTTGTCTGCAGCTCTGTTGACACCAAAGCAGAATCCCAGTACTTCACTAAACACACAAATATGACTCAGTGAAATCTTATTATTTACTATCACACTTGGTCAGAATAGAATTAGTGCCACAGAATTATGAATATAAGGGTGAAAAATGGCCTGGGCTGCCCCCCTTCCCCTGCCTTACTAGGTCCTGTAAGTGTGCTCCCCTTGAGAAAATTTATTCCTAAAAGGATGTTGGGTTTTTTTAATATTTCTGTCTTAAACTCCTGTATGTTGGCTCTATATATATATATATATTTCTTTTCAAAACAGCTCTCATCATAGCAGGACTTAAAAACCAATAGTAAGGAAGTGGGAAGAGCAGAATGTGTAAAGAGGGAAGGGGCAAAGCCAAAAACTTCCCGTATCCAAAATATTGCAAAGACTAAAAGAATAAACCATTTTCCATGGTCCTTAYGCATGAAACAAGTGTCACTAAGTATAAATTGCAGCAAAAAGGATTTAGATCAGCCATCAGCAAAAAGCTTTCTGGCAATGGGACAAAGAGAGACCGCAGTAGTTGGAAACTTAAAATATGGGGCAGCGTAGCAGATACACAGCCCAAGTGGGGTGGGGATTGCCAGCTGAGCTAAAGGGCCTCCTGAAATGCTTCCAGCTTGGTTCTATCTGCATTTTTCACATTCCTATAGGATGGCCTCCACTATAGCAATTTTAGGAGCAATTCATTCTGAAGAAGAAAAATGTATCCCTGTATAAAAGTTTGGACCTCTGTTTTGAGAGAGGAAGGCAACACATGCTCATGAAAAAAAAGGGAGTTTTATACTGATGAAATATTCTGGTGAGAAAGAATTAGGCATCAATTTAGATAAAATTTTTGGTGAGATTAATTTGGAAAGAGTTGGAACTACATTTGAACTACTCAAAAATAATTTCTCATACATACCAATATTCCCTGTGAATGGCTCAGCTGACACTTGTAGAAACAGCTATTAGCACAATATAAATAGCACCAATTTATGCACTTTACACAATGCTCTGCATTCCATCTTCTAGAAATTTCCTACATTTTCTGAATGGCTATCTTTGTTTCTACATACTTTCTCTCTGCCTGATCCTTGAAATCTATTATAGCAATATCTTTTAATAGAAGCAGCATAGAAGTGAAATGCACTTTTAAAAGGAGAAAATACTTCAAGCTACATATCTATATATAGAGTTACCTGGGATGTTTGTCTTTTAAAGAAATATATTTTGATGGTGGATAGCCTACTTCTAAAAGCTCCACCATGTAAGCCTCACCAAAATTTCCTTTTTTCTACCCTTAGTCTGTTCTATTAAAAGTACAGTTTTGTGCCGTGGTGTATCCATGTATCCATGCATATCAAGAAATGGTGACAAGATATAGAGGGACAGCAAGACTATTAAATATCCATCATGCCACTCCGGATCAGGCTTAATGCAATCAGAAACACATGACTACATCAACTTATCTCCTTTGATCAAATGTGATTAAGTAAGTCATTAATTTTCAAGACAAATAAAAAATGCAAGATCATTTTATTATAAATGTAAATGCCTGTCGTCTTAAATGATTTTTCTAAAGGAAGCCCTTCTAATACAGAACTTTGTATACTTCAGAGAACAGTTGTTTTAACATTGGTTTTAATTTTAATGAAACATTATGTATTTGTATGCATGTCTTCTTTCCTTTTTTCTCACACTGCTCATGTTGTCAAGCAAAATTTGTGCATCAGCTTGATCAAGATAATTTCATTATACCATTGTTACCATTATGACTTGGGCAATTAGTAGTTTATAAGAATAAATTTATAGCAATCAGTGATTGAGGCACATTTGCAGTAGTCAGGGTGTAATAAAGCCCAATCAATTTCTTTCATTTAATATGTAGGCTGTGACCCCAGTTTTGATGAGAACTCTTAGCTATTTCATCTTTAAATAAAAAAGAATGTCTGCAAGCAATTAGAGTGGTGTGTTAATTGGATATTCCTTTTTATCTTTTATACTACAGAATGCATTGCTAACGAAATCCTTGTTTTCTCCCTCATTCCCTTTCTCTCTTCCTCTCTGTAATGAACTGATATTGACTTGGTGTATTTTGCTAAGACAATGGGCCAGATTTTGATTTTCAGCAGCACTGGTGTAAATCTGGAGTGACTTCTCTAAATTAGATGGAATTAGTGAGATATCTACACACACAACTGAAATCAAACCCACTCCTCTTTCCTCACTTTTTGTTGACACCACCAGAGGATTTGATTCAGAGCTGGGTGCCACTGCAAGCTCTGATCAGCCACTGTCCTGTGTCAGAGCTGAGGTGTCGATGCCATGCAGGATCCAAAGGGATGATCCCTAAGCTTCAGGCATCGGGAAGGCTCAGTCTTTGCCTGAGGTTCTTCCCTGCATTAATTCTGTGCTGATTTAAGGAAGGTGGTGATAGATGAAAGTAATGCACACTACKGAGAGAAATGAGACTCCAGCCCAGATTTAATCAGCATTGCACAGCCCAAGCTGCACATGTTCCAGGAAATCACCCACTGACCTGTACAGGTCCATCATTTGGATAACGTGTTCCTACACAGAACAAATAGAGCTCAGATGAAAGGTTTTGTGAGTGCATTATACACACGTTGGAACAGTTAACCAAGAATTTTCTCCATGCTTACTTCCCCTGAAGCAGTTTTTTAACACGGTGCAAAATATCAGCATTTCCTTTGGTTTATGTTAGTATTTTGAAGTTTTGCTATGACACAACAAGGAAAATTACAAATTTTTTTCCTTAATCTCTTCTGGGACTTAATTTCTAGTATTTCTGCAATAGAGTTCTGCAATAATTAAATAAACCTTGCATTTTATGCTTTAGCAGAGTGTAACTAACCTTGGGGACATCTATATTTTTCACTTATCAATAATTATGCAAGAAAAACATTTTGCAAGAAACAAAAACGTTACCATTCTTCAGTGGTAAATTTTCATGGCCTATCAAAGGCAAAACTGTTCATGTAAAATTTTTCATTTGTACCAGAAGACCTTAAAAACAACTGTGGCCTCACCTGACCATATTTAGGTTACCCCAGACCTATTCAAACACTTCATTCCAGTTCTGTGACCTATCAATGCTTGCGAATGTTTGCTACCTTCAAGTTTTATTTCTAACATAATTATTTTTGCTTGACATTATGTCAGGCTGGGGCAATGGAATCCTGAAATCTTTAGTCCTTAATCAAGCAAARATCCCACTGAAATGTAAAGGAATTTTCCTTACACACAAACTCAGTGAAGACTGAAGGGTTATACATTGCTTTGTACTTCAGAAAACTTAACCTCCACAAATATATTAGAACTTATTATGGGGAGAAAGGTCAATAAAATACCGAAATCCTCAAAAAGGGATCCTTGAAACCATAAAGAAAATAGTACAAATAACATGACTCAGATGAATGGAGAGCCAGCAAAAAATCAGGCAGAAATGCTTGCTCAATGTATATGTGTATCTATATATATAGATATAGAAATATATATCTATATATATACACACATACATATATATTTATATTTGATATATGGCAAACAATGTTCAGTACTTTTTACTTACTAATTAATTTTGTTGTGCTTCTTAGTTATTCACAGCCTTAGAAATATGGAGAAGGATCAGATAGAAGGAAAAGACCTCTTTTTAATGGAGGCAATGGACACAGTAGAAAAAGAATTTCAGGTCTCAATTCTCATGTGGATTTCTTCTTTTATAAAATTGTTAGTTGACCCAAGCCTCAGTTTYTCTTCTGAAAAATAACACTTCCTAAGCACACACTTAATGTTTCCCTTATTCAGAGGCAGCAAATAATCTTTCCAGCTACAGCCCTGAATAAAAAAAAATATGTATATCAACATCATTTGGAACATTTAAAAATATAGAGAACTGTAAATCGATCATATTGTTAATGAAYAAAATGGTAATATTTTTAAAATGTAGTAGTTTCTTTCTCTTTTTCCCATCAGAGTGATAGAGTTTAGGACCAAAGCTTGCACTGGCTTTAGGATGGGCTTTATCTGCTAACTTATTTTAATTCACTGTTTAGCATTTAATTTTCTTTACCTTTTTAAATGCCCATAACCCTTTAATCGATAACCCCAATATGTAAACAATGAGATTCAGACAAAACAACAAAACAAAAAATTCAAAACTAGAAAAATGTGAAACTTTTTCAGTAAATCTTTTCAGGTCCTCATCAAAGCCACTTTATCACTCYCCTCCTCAGCTGAACAGGGAAGGGGAAATATTATGAAAGGCTCATGGATTGAGATAAAGACAGGGARAGATCAATCACCATTTACTGTCATGGGCAAAGCAGACTCCACCAGGGAAATTAATTTCATCTATTACCATTTAAATTATAGTATGATAATGAGAAATAAAACCACATCTGGAAAACACCTCTCCRTTCTTCCTGGGCTTAACTTTATCCCCAATTTTTTACTTCCTTCCCACACAGCAGCTCAGGGGGATGGAAAACTGGGGCTGTGGTGAGTTCATCACACGTCTCCTCTGTCCCTCCTTCCTCCTCAGCAGGAGGAATCCTCACACTCTTCTCCTGCTCCAGCATGGGGTTTCTCCCATGGGCAACAGTTCTCTACAAACTTCTCCAACATGAATCCTTCCTATATTTTGTAGTTCTCCACCAACTTCTCCAGGTGGGTCCCTTCCAGGGGTGCAGTCCTTCAGGAACAGTCTGTTCCAGTGTGAGTCCACCCCAAGATCACAGCTCCTGCCAGCAACCCTGCTCCTCTCTCCGCAGGTCCACGGGTCCTGCAAGGAGCCTGCTCCAGCATGAGCTTCCCATGGGATCACAGCCTCCTTCAGGCATCCAGCTGCTCCAGCAAGGGATCCTCCACAGGCTGCAGGTGGATCTCTGTATCCCCATGGATTGCCATGGGCTGCAGGGGCACGGCTGCTTCAGCATGGGCTGCACCACGGGCTGCAGGGGAATCTCAGCTGCGGTGCCTGGAGCACCTCCTCCCCCTCCTGTTCCACTGACCTTGGTGCCTGCAKGGCTGTTCCTCTCACTGATTCTCACTCCTCTCTTCTCTGCCTGCAGTTGCTGCCGCTGCTCAGAAACTTTATCCCCCTTCKTAAATACATTATCCCAAAATCTAGAAGAAAGCACATGTGCACTCGTGCCCTCACAGACATCTGAGGAAAAATCTACATCTAAACCATGCTTATTTCCCTTCCCCAAACAGCAGACTCGTGGAAAAATCAACAAGAATACAACAGAAACTTCCCTAATTTCTGAATATGAAACAAGCTTAGGAGTTAAAGGAAAGAAAAAAAAATCAGGAACACCAAACAGTTATTCTGGGATTTTTGAAAAACAAAAAGATATTTTTGAACATCAGTGATACTATGTATTAATCTTGTCTAACTGAAAAGCATCTAAGATATATTTGCTGTGTTGGACTAGCCTAGACAAGTGTGATCACAAGTATGAAGTAACTCAAATACCCAAAGGGTTTACAGAATACAACAAATGTTTCAGAAGGTGTGCTGACTTTGCAGGTTTTTTGATATCACATTCTGTTGCATGGCAATACTGACAATTGAAGAAAAATATTAGTCTTTTTTTTCCCCGTGGGTAAAAATCATATCACTTTCTATCACATGGAAAAAAAAAATCTTGTGAMAACAACTTTGCATTACATATAGAAAAAAGTACTGGCAGTGAAAAGCAAAAATATTTATTAGTTTTCTACTTAAGATGTTATTGCTTTAGTGGATTATTTCTACAAAAAACAAAAAAGAACAGTATGAAAATCCCTTGACTTGTATCAAAATTTTGCATCAGTGTATGGGTTTGGAAATGTATTTAAAAATGGAGTTTAAATAATATCT
Source organism: Malurus melanocephalus (assembly GCF_030028575.1). NCBI lineage: Eukaryota > Metazoa > Chordata > Aves > Passeriformes > Maluridae > Malurus > Malurus melanocephalus. The sequence continues at coordinate 117,022 of NW_026623346.1, forward strand.
TCTCTTGGTGTTATCCAGTTGCCAGAGTTTATTGATTTGAGTGATACTTGTTAGCAAGAAGGGGGGAAAAGCAGTCTTCTTGTCACAGTTGTTTTGTGCAGCTATGGATGTGATAAAACAATTTCATTTGTGGAATACTGCAAAGCAGCAGCTGCCTAATGGAAAAGAAATACTTTAAGAAATTGCATGCATAAAAGCTTCTAGGTGTTTAAACCTCTGGTCAAATGAGACAATTTATAATGTTAACAAACTTAATTCCAGAACAAGTTGTATCACAATTGGAGCTGTCACCATTCTACAAGTAACTGTCCCTTATGATTCATTATGACCCACCCTGCTTGACGTGTGGACTGAGTGCAAACAGAGTGTGGAGAGCGAGTCGGGAGAGGGGAGATAACAGAGATAAATCTAAATTCATTCTGGAAGCAGTCACACTCAATGACATATTCACTGACTTCTTCAACAGCTCATTTGATAATGTTCTTTCTGCACTATTCATTTTTCTGAAAGATGAAAGCTGGCTGAAGATCTCATCTGCTCACTGATGCAGGGAGAAGATTTGAAATTAGCACAAAAATAAAAAAAGGGAGGGGTGGGGTGGTGTGGAAAGCAAGCACTTTCTGATTAACAGTTTCTTGGTCCTGACAGGGGAAGGCTAAACACCCTGCCTTTTCAGGTCACCTTTAATTAGATATGCATTATAATTCTACAATATGTCAATGGGCTGACTCTGTCTGGCAGAATTGTGCTTAGAGAAGGGGGAATACATTAATCACAATAATTAATTGCTTGAAGAATGGAAACATTGTTTTCTATCTCGGCTTGTAATGTGATACATATKTGTATAAATTTTTTATTGCTGTTATACACAAGGCTCAATCTGGAAGGTTAATAACGTGATTGTAAGAAGAGTGCAAAAAAGGTCAGTAATTCCTGGACTTCTACAAATTCCTGGTTTGAGTTTCCTTTTTTTTTTTTTTTTCCCTTCATAAAGTGAGGAAATAAGGGGAGGAGGAGACAATGCTAATTGCATTTGCCAGCCAGAATGTTATATAGTTCATTACTGGAAATGAGAATTAAAACACCAGCTAACTGCTTTTCTCCGCTGGTACTGAAAATATACTACACCTGCTTCTGCTGATTTGCCCAACTTGTTAATTATCCAGAAAAATCTGGGTCAGTATTTTATGACCAAATTAGTTACCAGTTACAACTGGCTTGCCAACAGGAAATTAAGAAGTGTCATGTTAGGTGGGGACAAAAATAAAAATATGATACTTGTAGATTATTTTGGGGATTTCTTTTTAGAAAACGCTTCAAAAGAACACTTTCCATTAAATCTCTTTTAATTTTGCCCTGAGAATTTAAAATGCCTGACAATATTTCAGAACTGTGAAGAAAGTTTACGGACCAGTTCAGAGCAGTCCATGGTAGCTGCTTTGCACAAGGCATATACATGCAAAAATTGCAGGTACATTTTAAGAGGCTTCCAAAACATTTGTCATTAATACAGCAGTATATGTTTGTTTTCCTTTTTTAGTTGAAATTGTTTTCTCTGAAATTATGACAGAAAATTATATCACATAGTATCTTTAATACTAGTACTCTTTCTTTATCTGCAAAGCAAAGATCAAATAAATAGCCCTCAGAATAAACACAATTAAAGATAGAAAGAGAATGGTACATTAGATGTTTAGATAAAATAAGTAAATACACAAGTTAAAAGTAAAACCTTTTGTAAACCTTAAATTAGAAAAATACGATAAACCCTGGAACACGATCCACAACATTCCACCCCTCCAAAAAGACACATATTTATGTACAAAAAAGAATGAGAAATTAGAATACTTTTTGAATTAAAAAAAAAAAAAAAGAAACAACATTCCACCCCTCCAAAAAGACACATATTTATGTACAAAAAAGAATGAGAAATTAGAATACTTTTTGAATTAAAAAAAAAAAAAAAGAAAATAAAGTTTTAATTATGCTCCAGATTAGTAAAAAATTTCCCAAAACAGCCATTCTTAGAGAATGGAATATGGTTATATTTTTCCCCTTGAAACAAATAGCAATATTACACAAGATCAGCATAGACAGCTCTGTGCAAGATGCACACTGAGCAGTGAGACTGCCAGTCAMTTAGGTCTTTTTATTGATGTAACACAATTCTAGCCATATTAAATAATTTTTTAACAAATTTAGTGCTTTCCTTTCTGTGTTGGCTATTACCTGATGTTCTCTTATGTTACACAGAAAATGAGCCTTAAATATTGTCAAATGAATTGCTCCTGTTATACACTGATTTTTATGGATATAATGAACTTGCAATATAGTGGCATTCTTCTGAATCAGAAGTTGGTAGATACTTCAGAAGTCATGACATATTCAAAAGGGAATGACTATGAATATTTTCTAAATGTGATTGTGAGACTGAATCTGCTTTAGTTCACTSTCCTACATGCTGCCTAGAAGGCTGTGAAAGTTTTTCTGATGTAAGGGAAAAGCAAAACATCTAAACAAAAATTCTATTGCAGCAGTTCTTCATTTCAGAAAGGAAAGCTGTGTAAAAGTGAGGACGTTTGTTAAAAGGAAAGCTTATTAAAAGGAGAAGTGAAAAAGACAGCAGTTTTATGGCTTAAGGAAACCAAGTTATTTAGGTACCATTATCAGAGAGGTTTAAGGGAAAAATGGAAATTCATCAAAGCCTAACATCTCCATCTTCAGAAATTTCTGGAATGGTCAAACACAGGAAAATAGGAAAGAATGCATGTAAGCTATAAGAATTGTTAACAGAATTATTTCAAATGTCTCTCAAACAAAATACTTTTAAATATCCTTTAAGATCCGTACATGATTAGTGTAATAACCATAAGATAAGAAATACTAAGCTTGAGCAAGAGATTGAAAGCAATCATTTTTACCAAAACGCAAGAGGAATGAGCTGGAGAAGTTGCCCTAGAGAAGGCCTTTCTTATGAGGAGCACATCAGAGGATTTTTCTGATACTGAASAGCCAGTAGAAGGGGTAATGGGGAAAAAAAAATCATGAAATGAACAAAAACATATTGTCCTGAACAAGTAGAATTCACCCAAGAGGTTTAAAGAAATACAAGTATGAATTTCACGTATTTTGCAGACGTTAACATAGATCAGACCAGATAACAAAGAAATGGAAGGTAATAAAGGTGAAGCAAACTCTCCATAAAAAGTTCCAGGGGATTCCAAGGAGCTAAAGAGCAGTAAATCTGACATCTACAGCAGACAGGTTGGTGGAAATATAATAAAGAGTAGAACAGGAAAACAAGCAGGTAAATAAGATGTAGTGGGCAACAATCCAGACATTTTTGTAAATCAAGTCAAACCTCACAAATCTATGAGTTTTTTGAGAGTCAGTGAAGGCATTGATAAGTGTAATCCAGTTGACATGTACACTACACCTGAACTCCTAACAACCTTCTGGAAAAGTGCTCACCAAAGGTGAGTTTTAAAGGTGTTTCTGAAGAGGAAAACATGAATAAGTAGAAAGAAAGTATCCAGGTATCTATAAATTTCAGAGACTGGGAAGACAGAAATGAATAGTCAGTTTTCCCAGTGCACAAGAGTTAGCAGTGGAATCCTATGGCCATGTATGCTTCCCCAATGTGTGCCTGAAAGATCTGGAAACGGGCTGAGTAGTCAGATATTTTCTGATAGCAAACAATTGCTCAAAATATAGCAAAAAAAAAAAAAATAAAATTCCCAAAAAAAAAAAAAAAACAAACAAAAAAAAAACCAAAAAAAAAAAAAAAAAAAAAGAAACCACAAACAGACAAAAAAACTAAACAAAAAAAAATAAAAAACCCAAACCAGTAGAGAAAGAAATAAGTGATAGCAAAGAGTTGCAGAAATATCTCACAATATGAAGGGCTTGCATGATAAACTTCTTGATAAAATTTAATTTGAAAAATTCAAAGTGATATAGTAGATACAAAGAGAAAAAAAAATCCTAATTATGTCTACCCTGGATGTTAATTTACTTATAACCAGTCAGGAAAGAGATCTTGAAGTCATTACACATCTTGCAATGGTACTTCTATGAAAATGTCAGCCCTGCTTAGCAGCAGCTAAAAAGACAAATAGAACATTAGGAATTATTTGGAAAGCATTAAGAGCTTAGTAGAGAAAGTCTTATTGCTATTAAAGAAATCCATGACATTTATGTAATTGTGGTCACTCGATCTCAAGATGGATACAGCAGAACTAAACATGATGTAGGAAGGATAAGAGGATTATCAGAGATCAAAAGTTATTTCAATTTGAAAAAAAAAATTAAATGGACAAGCTCACAAAGAAATAGCTCAGAGGGAATACCATAGACACAGAGAAGTATGAATGATATGCAGAAGGGAATTGGAAGCGATCACTCAATAAGGAAGTGACAAGCATCCCCTGGAATTTTCAGCTGCAAATTTTAAATGAACCCAGGTTAGTGCTTTTTTAATGTAATATGTAACTAAACTGTGAAACTCATCACCGAAGAATATTGAAAAATGAAAAGGTACTGAAAAGCTGTTAAGAAAATTAATGAAAGAGGCATTTATTAAAGGGTATTAAACAAAAAGATACAGCTACAATACTGAGCTGCTCTGCAGATCGCCAGGAGCTGAGAGGGAAAAASTGGGGAGTTATCACTTGACTTGCACTCCCTCAGCCCTCAGAGACACCTGTGCCAGACCTTCCCTCTTCTTCATGTGGATGTTGCCAAAACCAGGGAGGAACGGAGAAGATGGAAGAAGAGTCAGAATACACACAAGCACTTTTTCACTGATGTACATTCTTCCTGGAGCCGTGACTGTCCACCAGAACAGCAATTTGCAACAAGACYGAAGTGTTATCTCAGGTATGTCATAAACGGCCAAATAACCACTCATTAAACTTCATTCCTTATCTTTTCTTGTGTTGRTAAGTTATTGATGTAATAATCAGGGATAATACTGCCACATTGTGACCTGAGTGTATATTCTTGAAGGCCTCTGGAAAACTAAGTATGAAGAAAAAAGCAGACATAATCCTAAGTTGCCATTTATATTCAGATTTCGTGCTAGTAAAACTGTTCTAGTGATTCTGGAATTTACCAGTTTCAGTTACCTGACAGTATTACAAGCAGAAAAATGGACACAAATGTCTTTTGACACACTCATTTATAAGACTCACAGGTGAAGTGAGCTTGGAAAAATGGTTGGAGAGCAAAAATAGTAACAAGAGAATATTTTACTTAATATAATTTTAATTAAACATTTAAAATATAATCTAAGATTCAAGCCATGGTCTTTAAAATGGAATTAAAACCCATTTCCCCCTCTTCTTCCATTAATTCCTATAAAAATAATAGAAATAAATCACCATCTAATGTGTAAAGCCTTTTCTTACAAGCCTSAAATAGACTGTATGTTGTCCACTGACTGGAATGCTTAATTTTATACATAATCAATATGCATTAATTTTCTCCAAAGAGGCCTCCTATCTTTAAAACAGGAAGGAAAGCTTTGAGGTTTGTTCCATGAGGTATTGAACTATTAGTTTTCTCAGTTACAGCTGATGTGTCAAAAAATAATTCTATTCAAATGAAGAGTCAGCCAAGCTTCATATTAGRCTTGGGCATACGTTTATAAATCATAGTAGGAACTCAGAAGAGMAAAAAACTATATTTCTTTATTCTCTTCTGAATGAGAAGTCAATTGTACAAAACAAAGGGTAAGTAGAAAGTCTGTAATAAACTAAAAAGAGAACAAATATCAGGACTATATAATGCTGGAAACTCGTGTTGACGCTGTTCAACCCAGCAAACTTTCTTGCTCAGAAGGCTTAAAACTACAGGGAATCTCCTCGGTTTAAAAGCAAACATGAAATTTTACAATTTGCACCAAAACATGGTGTGTAGTTGTTTTATTTTAAATCTGTGTWTAACTTTTTAGGAAGGTTCAAGGACATAAAGTGCTGTGATGAGTAAAAATGCTGCAAAGCAAGTTGAAAGACAAGGTAAGGAAAAAATGCCARAAGTTATTTAGCCCAGGTTTATGGATGCAGGCAGAAAAATTCTGAGATTCTGGAAACCTGGACACTTGCACACCGTTATGGAAAAGCAGCCCCTGGTACATCCAGATGGGTTTTTACAGAGCACACCATCCTAATAAACTCTCCATCTGGTCATGAGTCCCCTAAAAGGTTTCTTCACAATGCAAACAGTCGAAGATATATTTTAAGAAAAGTAAATCATATGCACTAAACAAATAAAGAATATTTATTCTTTGTATAGCTAATAGCTATTCTTKATGAATATGAATTCTTCAGTGGGTGTATTATTCCTTAAAATCTCCAAACCCCTCAAGGCAATGCTGTTAGAGATGTGATGGATATGGATGTGATGGTTGTAGATGTGACGCTGTTAAAACATTTAGAATAAGTCTATAGGATGGACTGCAAAATGCAAAACACAATTTAAAGGTGTGACCAAGAACACTCTTCAGAGTGCTTGGAGTTTGGAACCAACTTCCCAGTTAAAAAAAAGAAAAAAAAAAATTGCTATTCCTGCTAAATTAACAACCCTAAGAGAGTATCTGCACATGGCACATGGACCAAAAATGGAAAACAACAGTATCTGAAAATAATTGCTCCTTGGTGAACTGTACATTTGCCAGCCCTCAGTACTACACAGCTACTCCTGGAATATGTGATAAAATGGTTAGAAAGTAAGTTTTGTCTCTAAATAATATTTTCAATATATATTTGTATAAAGTTTGCATACAGTTCTTTCATGCTCTTTTACCAGGAAGGAACTTCAGTAGTTTTTTAGCAAACTGACMATTTCACTCCCTTTAAAAGAAAAAKGTAATTAAAAATCTCACTTGCATATTAAGGAAAGACAGTCACTTCCTGTTAAATTAGAGAGAAATAACTCTATTGACTAYKATTTTCTTTGTTCTGATTTAAGCTTTCCTACACCAAAGTCACAGAAGTGTKTTAATTTTGCAATACCTTTCAGTCTTTTTTTTTTCCTGTTCTGAAGATATTTCTATTATGATTCTAAGAGAATGCACACATTTGAATATGTAGTTGCATTTTTAAATCCTGTGCACACAACAAAAGTGAATCTTCCTTAGTTTAAAGAATTTCAAAGAAAAATCATCATCAATTTGAATAAGTAGMTGACATTTTTCATATAAGGTGTTTCTGTTTTGTGCATATTTCTGCACAAACAGCACTTGAAGTACATGAAATATAAAAATACAGTCTCCGTGCAATGGGCCTTAATTAATTATCACTTTTGGCCAATAGGAAAGGAATTTCCAGCTAATAAATGATACCAGAACATGGACTCTGATAGTTCTGCTGTTTTCTAGATCTGTCAGTCAAAACCAAAAGCAGCTGCCATGCACATTTATTAAGCTATATATGATGCCTAAAGAAGTAGGAATGAAGTGCAAAAATTGTTTTTTCTATTACAATTTCAGAATTTTGGAAATAAAAAGCAGGTTTTAAAGATCGCATTTGTGCAGTATGTACTTTCCCCCATTTCCATACATTTTACCTTTCTAATCTGTGAAACACAAGAGGAAAAAAATCCAATTTCCATGTTGCTCAGTGCTACAGATGCTGCTGCTATGGAAACTACCCTTCATGTGCCAGAAATGAAGACATACTGTTGATGTACAGTTACTGCAATGCAAAGCAGCATTACTTTTTAATTTTTCCATTAAAAGTCTAATATAAATGCCTAAAACATTGCTTCAATGCATTATGCATTCTTCTACTCCTAGTGAACTCCAGAACACTTTTGACTACAGAGTGTTGCAAGAGATTTCCACGGAGCTGTCAGCTCATTGTCTGAGGCATACAAAAGAACATTGTGTAGTGAAAGTTGGAAAACATAAGGCTCTAATAACCTGCTTGTTTATAAAACTGAAACAATGACATTTACCTAATAACAGCTCCAGCGAGAATCTATGTATCCTTGAAAAGTAAAGTGAGGAATAACAAATGTCAGTGTTTTGATCATGAACTGCCTCTGGCCTAGTGGGAAGCTCAAGGGTAGAGAAAATGCRACCCCTTTTCCCCCAGCTTATATTTTGGGTTTGGACATCTTTTCTGCTCTTCAGAGATTACCGTTCATGTGTCTCCTGTAATTTTCAACCAATTTTGGTTTTATCTTTCTAATTCATACTACAATCAAATTATGAGAATGAGCAGGCCCTCATCTATTGGCTGCACAAACTCAACTGAGAAATATTTAAATTATTATAATGCTCATATTTTAGCACAATTTTAACTGTTTAGATCTGAAGTCATGCTTTTGTTCCATTTCTGTGCAGCAGAACATTCCTAAACCATTACCATGACCTACAGTTGTCTCTTCTAAAMACCAATTCAATACAAATAATAATAAAAGGAAAAGAGCAGCCCAATGGGCCACAATTAGTCTTATTTTTTTCAGGAACTGCTGAAATACAAAAGAAACACAAACACAGGGGCACGTGATGAAAAATAATTCCCACAGTAACTTTAGCTACAGGTATTTCTGCTTCAGTGTTTTCCATGCTCAGGAAGAAAAAAATTCTTCCCTCTTTTCAGCCAGATTTAAGAAAAGAGATAGAAATTTGAATGACAGTAACTCATATTTTAATAAAAAMCACAAATTTAAAAACTAATTAATGTTTCTAGAGAAGTCCAGATTGAGGGTTGTGGGTTGTGTTTTTTATAAACATCCACAATTTCACGGATGAAGGACTGTGTGCTCTCCACCTCCAAACAATTAACTCAGTAAAACCAAAAGATGAACACCCAAAAATCACAGGTACATTACTGGGACTACAGGCAATGTCACAATGACCAGACAACAGATTTTCTAACCTAACTCCCAGAAACAGCATCATGATGAAACCCTCTGACCTGTGAACAGCAGAGGAGTAATTTTAATGGAGGAGTAAAAGCAGGAAAAAATAAGGAGGGCACTGGCTGCACTGGATATGGTGCTGTTACAAACTGCATTCACATGTGCTGCTGTTGTTCATAACATGAAGTTAAAGGTGCTGGAAAAGACAGAAAGAATTTTAAAGGTCTTGCTCTCAACAGCACTTACCCCACAACAGCCTCCGATAGTTTTGTATGACTTAAATTCTAACAGTAAAAAGTGGGAATGAAAAACTGGATTTTGCTGACAGAGCTAAACTGGAAGGAAGCAGAATTTCCCCAATCCCAATCCCACAAAGCTCAATCACTCCTATGCATGGTCTGTTGCTCTCCAGGGTGGTTAGCAGTCTTTGCCTTTATGCTTCTCCTGAAGACATGTGGAAGAGTTGAAGATTTAAAACACATGAACCTTGTTTTCTACTCATCATCAGCATATTTTTGACAGCCTTTTCTAAAATTAAGCCATCATACAATGCATAGAAACTTTTGGAAGTTTCAGTACATCATTCTACAGAGAAATTTTTCAAGAATGGGAATATCTCTCAACAATGAGAATACATTTTCCTTGCACTGGAGTGAAGAAATTGCCGGCATCGTGTCTAGATCCGTAATCTCAGTCTCGTTCTATGACCCAAAAGGATGAAGGAATCTAAACCTTCTACAGTTTAACCCCTGTTAAGTAGAGTGCAAAACTTCATTAATACTTGGAGCACTTTAAATCAATATTTAGACATTTAATTATTTTGTTCATTTTACCTGAATACATTAGTAAAGCCTGATAGGGCTCCCTGTGATTACCATACTTGAATCAGCAAAGGGTGGCAATTAAATAAAAATCTACTGGCTTTTCTGGTCTATCATAAAATGTGCATAATTTATCAATTATTTTATCATTTTGGAAATATACTAAAAGTGTTTTTCTGCTTTTAAATTGTAAGCTATATTCTACATATTTTAAATCACCCTGCCTTATGAATATTTTGAGTAAAATATAATTTTTTTTTCTGCTATAGCAGATCTTTAAAAGTTTTGCTTCTTCTGTCACTAAAAGGTGCTCATGAATCAAAGATCATTAAGTATGACTTGTGATTTTCTCATCAAAAATATATTTATTATATTGTAAATTTGAGATTTTGGGGCATAATTACTTTTATATTGATTATATTATGTACAGATTATATTGTAAATTAGAGCTTTTGGGGCATAATTACTTTTCCAGCAGCTCAAAACTATTTAGCTAACTCCACACTCTGTCAGTTAATGAGACTTTCCTCTGTACATAATTTTAGTGCTTATTACAAAGCTAAAGCCATACCAAAGATTTCTGGTAAAACATACATAATAAATACAAATTATCAAGTAGATCACAACACATAGATATGATTGGAAGTTTGCTTCAGAGCATTTTGGATCAGAACTATGTAACTTTGGCTTAAACTTTATAAAACCAAAGTATGAAATGTACAATCAGAAGTGTGTTCATCACAATCCCAATATATTTTCTGTTTTTATTCTCTTTCTGTAAGTATTTACTTCAGTTCAGTCTGGGGATTTTTGAGGTATTGTTGAAAATACACCCTTCAATTGCCCAGAGAAATAGAAAAAAAAACCTACAGGAACTTATACGGTGAGTTCCAGTCATGCAAACACCTTTTCCTTTCAGTTTCTAAGATCCTTTCTGAGCTCACAACACAGGAGAAAATGAACTAAATTCTATAAAGAATATCACAAAAAAAGAGAGGAAGAAAAAAGACACAATCATTCTATCCTTCCCACTAATTCACTCATGATTTTTTCCAGAAATGAATGTCAGGACATACTGATTCATTGTAGATAGGAGAAAGGAAACCTGGTATTTTCAGTCCAAATCTATATAATTTTGAGTATTCTTTCAACAGTGATGACTTCCTTTAGTTTATATAGATACCAGACTCGAATAAAAATAAAGTTCTCTGACCAGTGCCACAGCTGATGTCTTAATGGTTTAGGATTTTTTACTATGCTACTGGACTACCTAATTCTTATGGACAGGACTGTGTAGTCCAATACTTAATTTCTTTTTGGTCAAGAAATCTGGTCTTCTTGGGCTCTGTCACATTTTGGAAGTTCTGTTACTTGGGATTAAATTTTACCTTCACATTAAAAAAAAGATGTAAAACTGGATATTTTTGCCTGCAAGGTTATGAAAGCAATATATGTCTGACTTGCCTACCAATAAATATCCTCAGCTTTTGAAAAGATTATTATCACAGTGCCATGGAGGTATTTGAGGTTTTGACAATGGTTTGATATTTGCTGGCTCTGTAAGAAAGGGTGACAATGTGTGCACAAGACTCTACTATCAACCTGAAATAAATATCCATCTTATCAATGAAGTTACATATTGGTGAGGTAAGTAAAGTTAAGAAATATAAATATTAAAATTTATGATATAAAAATGTAGAACTTTAATCAGGTCAGAATATAACAATGGGATTCTTAAGAGAAACTTTCCAAGGAGTATAGWAGGTAATGTAGAAAAACATCAATAATACCCCCAAACTAGCAAATGTATGTTAGATTTCAATGAAAAACCCCCTGTTAAATTAAGTAGGATCATGCAAACATTATCTGAATGCTGTCAAAGAAGACAGAGGTGACCTTTTTGTTTTCATGACATTTTTACAAGGCTTAGGTAGGTGGAAGCAACTCAGCTTCAAAAATGTCCCAAGAAGATACGTGATAAACATTTCCAAGGAATAATGATACATCTACTTGTCTTTTTTGCTGGATACAAGAGCTGTTCCAGGGTCAGGGAAGAARTTTACTAGTTTGAAACGTAAATGACTTTTCTCTGAAATTATCATGACAGGAAATAAAACAAAAACAAAAAACCCAAAATAAAAACACTTTTAAAATACTGTGTTGTAGGGAAACCTGTTAAAGTTTGGTCTTTGTGAATTTGACATCTTATTTATGTAAAACAAAGGCATTTCTTGATATGCATCACAATCTTAACTGTTCAAGTAGAGATGCACACTTTCAGCTGTGGCTTGTTATAAAGAAATGTTTACCACTGTGTTAAACTAGGAAACTGAGGCTGAAATAGGTCATCAATTCTCCAATAATTATGCCTGAAGTCCTGCTAAATATGCCAACATAAGAATTTAACAGCTGTTTTCTGGTTACCAGAAGTTATTAGGGTTTTGATATTTTTTTCATGTGGGTTGTTTTTTTTATCTTTTAATAAAGAAAGAAAACTACAAAAATTCTTAAGCATATGCTGTATGTAGAGAAAAGTATAATCCTGATGATGATTAATTGATGCTATGGACGAGAAAGCATCTAAAGCTCAGAGGACTGTGGTGGTGAAACTACAGTTCATTTAAAAAATAAATAAATAATGAGACTTCATTAGCTTACACTGAAGTGGAGAAACTTAAAAGTCTTCTCGAAGTTAAAAGCTGTAACAAAGAAAGCAAAGGAAGCAAAGAAACAAAGGAGCAAAGGAAATAGAAGAATGTCTTGTGAAATTAAGCAGTGGGTTTCTTTTCCTTCTCCCCATCTTTGACAACGGAGGAAGTCAATGAAAATGATAGACTGATGTTCAAGAAATATAACTTGATTATTCTAGCAGCAGTGAAAGGGAAATGCTGCAAATAATTCATCAGAATACCAGAGAATCAAAAAGATTAAAAAAAAAATCCAGCCAAATTATTTTAAAAAAAAAAAAAAAAAAAAAAAAAAAAAAAAAAAATAAAAAAAAAAAAAAAAGTAAAAAGAAAAAAAGCCCATGACAATATACTGTATATTCTGGCATGATAAGTTGCTTCACACAGCAGAGAATTTATCCAAGCTGTATGATACATCTCATTAAAGGAGCAACCACCAAAAGTAACTTCTGATTTGCTATCTGCTGCTCAATCTATCAAAAGCCAGCCTCTTCATACTTGTAATGCCACCACTAAGAAAAGCCTTGAAATATGTCACCTCATTTCGAAATACCTTATAGCAAAATAATATATTCCACATTACAAAGTACTTTGTTTACTGAACGACAGTATGTTAACTACACTCAGCATAAAATGCTGCAGTAAACAGGGTTATTTTCCACTGATTTTTAGTGCACAGTGATGGGTGTATGCTAGCCCAATGCTTCTTATCTGACACGGCAGATAAATTGACAAAAATCTTTAGGACGCCTGATTAAATTGATAGATTAGGAGGTGCACTGCAACTGAGGAATGAGACGCAAAGGTACAACTTTATTAGGTTTAAGAAATGAGAGAAGGAAAGGAGCCGTACAAACAGATTAATTATAGTATCCCCTTTTTCAAACAGCCCTACATTTTATTTTCTATTTCTATAGTCAAAAGATGAAAGAAAGGWAAAACATTTTGTTTATCCAATTAGTAATGTTTATTTCCTGGAAAGAGAAGGTGATGTGTCAAGTGACTGCTACTGAACTGTGGGGGTCTTACACAAATTTTGATTAAAGTTTGCACAAATCTCTTCACGGGAAAGTTATTGCCATTCTGAAATTCTCAGAAATGCAGAGAGTCATAAAACTTATGCTACTAAAATAGGATTTTAAAAAATAAAGAGCCATAACCATATGAGCTTCTGAATAGAGTGACATGAAAAGCGGCACATTAACAGAGATCTGAGTGAAGCATCCAAGCCTTAAAGGATTACAGCTACAGTCTTTTCAGTAAAAAAAAAATTAAAATCATTACCTCAGTCAAGAGTGGTGTTTATGCTGCCATCACAGATGTCACTGCTTCCTGGAAAAGCAGAACAGGTATGCTAACTGAGCTGATTTGGGTGGCTGATAACAGCCCAGCTAACAGCCCCACAAGCCTTGAGGTGAATGGTTACCCAGGTAGCTCACCTGTGGCAGGTGTTACCGYGGCTTCAAGGTGTTTGCCACTTGAACAAAACAGCCCACATTTACATGACCTAGGCCAGAGGTTCATAATTATCATTTCATTTGTTTCCTCATCAAATTTTTGCCTCTAGCTTTGTGGTCTTAAAATGAGCCCCACCACTCATCAAGATTTGTTATACTGTTTAAAAAGGAGCAAGCCATAGATAAGATGCAATTTAGGAAGAAATTTTTAATAACCTCTCAGCTGTTAATTGCTGCTTCCCAAAAGAGACCAGAGACAAGAGTGTATGTGTATGAATGTTCCTCCTCCCCTCCATTCCCGGGAAAAAGCTGACACACGTCCCAGCTGGTTAGTTGCCATTGCCAAGAACATCAAAGAGGAAATGCAATTGCACAAACAGCTTAGATGACACCAGACAGCTGGGCTTTGGGTCTTCCTTTTCCTTCCATTTCTGGTAGCTGTGCTTACCTCCAAGGAGCAGAACTCACAAGGAGAGCTACAGCTGAGTTCTGTTCCGTTCAGTCTCTCAGCATCAATCCATATCCCTGGTGTCCCAAAAGGCAGCATGGGTTAGACAGGTATCTCCCACCTACTGCTTGTGCCTGGGAAAAAGCCTGTTGACTTGGTAAACTGMAACAAGGTTTAACACAAAATGCAAATCTTTCTCTGATTGTGTAAAGCCTGCTTTTGACTGGAGCAGAAATATTTTTAAAAAGTTACTGCGCAGTAGCAAAATTTAGGTTAGATTTAGATTACAATTTAAGTTGCATTTAGGAAACTAAGCCTTCCAAATAAGAAATCTATTCTTCCCTTCCAACCACGTTCTTCATGATAAGGATGAAGGATCTGTTCTCTTTTAAAATAAACTTGCATTCCTGTAACTTCTACTATTCCTTCTTCTCCCATCAGACTCTGCTTCCACCAAATGACCAGTTCACAGAACATCTCTCACCCAGTTCTAACCCATATTTCAGTCTTTTTCATCTAGTTGAACCTGTTCTCATCAGTGTCTCTGATGACCTCTCCATAGTCAAAATTCATCTGTTTTRACTTGTCAGACCTTCTACTTGTCTTGTTTAAGCAACAGAATTACAAAAGCCTGTGTCATAAAAACATCACACAGGCAGAACAAGMATCTTTTGACCATAATTCTCTTTCAGGTAACATTTCACACAATGGAATATGCTCAGCATGTCCAAGAGGGCCCTTAATCCTCCCCATAAGCACTTTTCAATATATCCTCCATGGATCTCTGTTATCTCTCCAGGCAACCGCCAGGGCAGATCTCCAGTTTCACATTTTGTATGTCCACCCGGGTAAACAATGCCGAAATATTTCACATTCTTTTTCTACTGCACCATGAAGAAAGTAATATCTAAATCCATCCTTTGAGGTAAAACAATTGCTCTCATTGGTCTTGACTGCTTGGACATGATTTCCACAAATTTGGCTGCTACACTTTTTAAAATCTTAAACAAAAAACTTGTCTTTCTTCATCAGGGGAGTTCAAGAAGTGGCTACAAATTTTATGCTCGTGTGTCTGTGCTTAAATTAGATCATCTTCAGTGTCTTTCCTCTCACTCTTCTCTACCAATTTGCTCTTCTCTGCTATGTCAAAGAGGAGCTATTTATTCTCATATTCATAAAGACACCATTGCCATCTCTGATTGAGCACGAGGCTGACTCTTCTGTTGTTACCTCCCATCACTTAAATCTTTAAAGTATCTTTATCCTTTTCTGGATTAGAATAGCAGCAACACTTTAAACTGTGACAGTCATTTCTAGAGTGCTCATCTGAAATGCAGGCAGATGTCCCAGAGAACATATTTGCAAAATGATTAGCTCTGGAAGATTTGAGCTGCAAAAATGTCTGGAGTATGATTTGGAACTCTCTGCATCACAGAGACAGCCAAAACTTTGGGATCAAACAATGTCATATAGAGACAGGGGGAAAAATAAGGTTAGTTTAGTTCTGAAACTTGAAAAACATCAATAAACAAAGGAAAACAATCCAAAGTTACCAACATAACAGATGTTTTCAGAAACAACAGCTGGTGATGCAGTTGATAAAGTACAAAAATGAAAAAAATGAGAGATTAGTGAAAACTCATGAAGAGTAAGAGGTAACTGAGACAGTGAGGGCAACAATGTGCTAAAGTACAAAAGGACATTTATAATATAGGCCAAAGTGGTGTTAATATACTGGAAAGGAGAAGCCAGACTGAAAAATAGCTGCTAAGACACTGTCAAGTGGGAAATCACTTCTTCAGGAAAATATGTTTTAAAAGAGCAGGAGTAGCCAGCAGACTGACAGAGTTCAGAGGAATCATATRAAAACTTTTGAAAGAGCAAAGTGATGATTCAAAGGAGTTAAAAAAGGAAGAAAATTGGAAAATTGACAGGATTAGAAGTGAACTATCCATTAATGAATGCTTTTAAAATTTACAAATAAGTCTTCTTTCCTTCCTTTTTATATCCCACAATTCCTCTGCAGATAAAAAATAAATATCCTGGAGTGAAGCAGGTATGATTCCTGTGTTGCTCTGTGCCAAACAGTCCCATGTTCCCACAACAAAACTTGTCCCATTGGAGATAAGGGTCCTTGCCTGACAAGAATASAGTTTCATAAAGACAAGAGATGTCACTGACTCATCCTTTTAAATTGTCTGAAAACTGAAGCAGATCTTTTCTTTCAAAATTTGTTTGTRGACTGAAATTCTAACAACTTTACTACTAAACTGCTTGGTTATGCATGCTAAGTATTTTTACATTAACTGACTTCAARTAAGTTTTTATAAAATACTCTGTTCTGCGTAATAATAGTTCTGTATTCTATGCACAAAACCATCTTAATTTCTTTTAACGTAACAGCAGCTTCAATTATATTTTCCTGATAAACTGATCTGTAACAAAGTCTGTATAAGTAAACCACTTAAACACATCAAGAATATGCCACTTGGTATATTTAACTCACAATAACTCACAATATATTTTTTTAAGAAGCAGTGTGTCTAAATAATATCCTTTTACAGAATAAAGTATTCTTTGCAGATTTTCATTAAAAAATAAGAAAGAAAAATAGATGACACTGCACCATTAAAAAAATGCATGGGGAATGTGAGAATTATATTATCACTAACATATGTGGGAAAACTCCCCATTTCATACAATCACAGAATCACCCAGGTTGGAAAAGGCTTCTGAGACTATCAAGTCCAACTTTTGGTAACAATCCAAGACCAGTGGCTAAAATCCAGTTTGTAACCCAAAGATATTTAGCTAGTTGAAACTTCCATGTTTAAAAAAAAAAAAAAAAAAAAAAAAAAAAAAAAAAAAAAAAAAAAAAAAAAAAAAAAAAAAAAAAAAAAAAAAAAGGAAGACATTTGTCTACAGCTGAAATCCTTTTTTCCAGGAACCCCAAGGGAACAAGACAGGGCATTGTTCCTTAGAACATGGCTTTTAAAATTTACTATGACTGCTGTATATTATGATTGGCTCAGGCATTTGAACTAGCACACAATGAATACAGTTGTAATTTTTGCAGTCACAGAGCAATGAATGTTCCATGTTATTTTGCTTGTTGCCTATATGTAGAGAGCAATTTGTGTGGAGAACATTACTGTATCTGTCATGTTCCATCCAAAAGCACTGATGCAGAACTGCTTGGAGACAGCAGCACTGTAGTATTGATGCTCATGGCAGAAGAGATTTAGATACCATGAAAAGCTAATGGTGTTAACTAAAGAATTCCTCAATTCACTTCAGCAGAAAGGGAACATTTAAAGGAGGATTAGTCTTAGAATAAATGACAAAAATTCAACACATTGAAATTGTGCAAAGTGCATATTGTAGCAATTATGGAGACTTTTTGATACAGTACTGACGAGCCAAATTATGGCTGTGCTGTATATTACCCTACAGCACAGACAAATGCATTCACATGGGATGACTTCTTATTTTAAGGGCTGCTATGAAATTATCTTTGTGCTTTAAACAAACATAACGTAACTGGGCACAGAAATAAGTACCTGGAAAAATGCCCAGTTCCTTTCTTTATCCTATGCACTTCTTACACACCCTAAAAAAATTACCTTCCCAATTTCTCCTCTGAGGTAGGAAGCAAGGGTAAAACTGAATTAATTTTGCTGCCTCTTGTTTGGGCTGGAGAGAAATGACTGCAATAAGTGACAATTCTGCTCTGGTAAAGTTTAATGGGATCTGGGTAAGAAGTGCTGGAAGAGATGATCTGAAGGGATCTGCTATCAAAGGTGTTTTAAAAAATGATCAGGAAATGATGGAAGGAATTCTCTACTCTGTCCTGCACTGCAAAGAAACCTGAGCTTGGACAGCGAGGGCTAGTCAGGATGAAGTGCCAGGGTCACCAAAGCACACACAGGACTGGCCCTGTTGTGCCACAGTGACCTGGATTCTCTCATCACATCAGCTCCAGGAAGGAAAGAAGTTTTGAGTCTGTGTTGAATATAACTGTCATCAAATCATAAATAAATACTGCCCAGGAACACAGGGTTAATTAAGGACTTGGAACTGAAGTATCTTGTTTCTGGAAGTCTTCTTAAGGTGATATTCCTGCTCTGCTTGTCTTTTAAAGGATAATGAAATTGGTCATGCATTCATTATGTGATATATGTGCATGTATGTAGAATGAACATTCATATAAAGTTAGCCCGACTCCAGAATATCAAGATGAACAGAATAGGAAAGCAAAGAGCAATAACTCTTACCATGAGAGCAATCTCTCGCAGTGCTACATTTGAAATACTGATGTGAATATTTTCTCCCAGCTATATCAACTATTTCCCATTAAAGCCAAGCTATTCTCTTTCAAATATCATCATGGGGTTATATGTGCCTCCTGCTCGCTTACAGCTCAAATTTTCTCAGTTTGCAAGTGAAAAACATGTTGGCTTCTATGATTTGGCAGCAGCAAATCTCAACTTGGGACTCCAAAACCAACTCTTTTTTTCCTCAGTTGTAATTGTGTTCCTTCAAATTCTTCTCTTCTTTTTGTGACATTCATCTTTAAGACAGTCAACAATGATTCAGATGCTGTACTAGGACCAGGATATAATTCTCAGGCTATTATTCCATATAGTCCATGATGAATTACAAAATACTTACACAAATAAATTAGATCTGGTTTAGATGGTTCCTATTGTTGCAATTACTATCTCAAGAATAGTTGCCTACTTTTTACTCCTAATGTATCTTCTATAACTCCTGCATTTATTCCAGAGACCCCAGTAAGACTCCTGAAAATTATCTGTCTCTTGCTCTAATTATGTGATAAAATTGCAACATCTTTGGAGAGACATTGCATTCATTTTTTATCTCTATATGAACCTAACACAAAGGAACTGCGATCTTTGTTTGAAGCATGGAAACAACAAGACAACAGAAAAGAAATGTAAGCATATCTAGAGGATTTTATGGTTTTGGCAAAAAAGAAGATGGAGAAAAATTAATGTGCAAATGTGCTGTGCTGCAGTTGCTTCAAGTAATTAGACGATTCTGTGAACGGTGCCTTTGAATAAAAACAAACAGGAATTTTTCATATCATCTGTCTGATTTTTGTGACAAATTATCTCCTTACTAACATTTTTGAGTATTTATTTGGGATGCTCTGTGTTGATTAATATTTTTCATTCCATTTGTGCAAAAATGTCAGTTAATATTTCATACTTTCTTCTGATTCTTTACTTCTTTGAACTTATTTTTAGATATTTGCCTATTCTCTTATGTGTCTTATAAAATAATTGCATTCAGAAATCAAACCTTGTGAACTTCAACAGAAAACTATGTTCAACCCAATTATACTTTCTGTAAAAATACTCCTTTCTGAACAGTTTTTTTTTGCAGGTAATTTTAACCACAAAACACCACCAATGATTGCAGTCTGCTACTGCCAACTACAATGACATGAAAAAATTTCAGAAAGAGTGAGGATTAGATCAATTTAAGAAAGGCACTCAGGAGGGCATAAAAGCACCCACCAGGGGTTGACTAGCACTTTAGGTACTATAGTTGAGTTGGGAGCATTTAAATCTATTTTCTTTTGACCTATAAAGACTTCTTAGCAAAGAAAAAAACTTTTCAGCAGGTGCAATCTTTATACATTAATTTTCTGATGCACCAAGTCTTTCCAGGGGACATCAGGGCAAATGTTTCAAGTTAATGGAGGGCATACTGTGGTGATTTGTATCATCTGATGCACACTGAGGGCAAATAGCCAAGGGATAACATTTCCTAGAACCTACTCTAGTTAGGCAAAAATATTTAATTTAGCTCTTCTGAAATCCATCACAAAAATGCACAGCATAGGTAACTAAATAAATAGCCAGACAAGCTGGCATAGAAACATATGTACAGAAAACTGTTTCATTTAATAGCAATTTGTCAGGATAATTGTGTCAAATCTGGTATAACCACAGATGAAGTCAATATTAAAAAGGCTTCAATCTTTGTTATCAGAGTATTACTACTTTTATTTCTGAGGTGGAAGAAAACATTTTTGTTTTGTCCATTCCCATTTTAACACTCACCTTGTAATTAATGTTAAAACTATCAAATACTCAAGTGCTCAGCGTTCTTTAGAAGTAAAATTGCACTATTTGGCTTAACATAAAGGAAACATTGAAAAAAAAATCCCATCAAAGAAAAAGCATATCCAAGTGAAGAAACCTTTCCAGGTTTATTTATTACCCCCTGAGAGCAGATTTAGGAAACATCAGGGGTAGGCCTGGAACTTTCACCTGGTGAAATCCCAGGAAGGGTTGTTGATAGGGACAGTAACAGTGCAGTGCAATGAGGAGTGGCAGCATTCCCAGTGATCCTTGCCAGAATCCCTGTACCCAGCTACACACAGCAATCTCCAGATCCCGCGGCATCGTTTGCCAAACAGCAGCACACCTCACTCCAGCCCGAGTCTAACCTGTGTGACATGATTGTCCCCTGCACTGAAACATTTCCCTCTATCAGTGGTTTGATTTCATTGCAAGATGCAAATGTTTCAGTGTTTCAGCCAGAAACAAAGAAACCGGCAAATCTTCTTAAAGGTTTGCTTGCACTTAACCTGATTTTTCAGTGCATAATAAAATTTTTTGACTACAAGTTTCATAATAAACTTTTCTCACAGACTATAATGGAATGTAAATCACATCTAATAATTAAGTCTGAATTTTGCAGTAAGAAAACCTACATCCTTCTGAAACCGAATTACTCAAGAAGCTAATATCAGGTCATTACCAGTACATTTTTAAGCAAATCATTAACTTCCACAGTGCATGTACTGATGCTCAAACTTTTTGATTGYTGTGTGCATTTATTAGACTGTAAATTTAACTCCTTATAGCATAAAAATAATGGGGAGGTTTTATAAACTTGTAGGAGCTATGTCTGTTTCTGTGATGGCTGGGCGATTCTAGATATTTCAGATTTTCTTTTAATTCCATCATTTCCTTTTTTTTGTTTCCGGAAGTGATACTAGTAGTGGAGCAGTTAGGAGAATGAGGGATGTGGAACAATAAGGAAGATATTAAAAATTGTTTCACTGAGCAAAATTAAATTGGTCAGATAATACTGTCCCATAGTGACTACTGGAACCTGTGTTYGCTCGATACTGTCATTCTGGTAAGTTAGGGCTGCAATGCCTTTTCCAGGAATCATCAGGGTGGGAAAACTAACCTGCACAGAGAATAGGAATACAACTTGCAGGAAAAAAACCCTGCCAGGGAAAAAGATGGAAAGGGTGTCTTACATTCCTTGAGCCAAATGATTATGAATAAGCAGTACATCCTCTCTAGAGAAGCATTTGGTGCATGTATTTTAAAGCTTCACTGAACTTTTTCTACATCTGCAGATAAATCATGCTGACATATTTCTCATATTTTTCTGTTACCTTTATCCAGATGTATTGCCAGATATAGGTGAGTAATGTGTCTCTTAATAAAATATTCATTCTGACAAACAACACAAAAGCTCTCACACACATTCATGATAAAAAAATGCTGATCCACGCCAAGTTTTCACGTGGAGGGACCTCTGCATTCTGTAGCAGGACATTCAAAGCAGTGCCTAGTCACCAAAAAAAGTAATGTAAGTGGCACTTAACTAACTTGGAAAAAAGTGTTTAAACTTTACACTGACTTCAGCAGAGAGATTACCTTCACTTTGTGTCACTGAAATGTGACCTCATGAATGTGCTTAACCTGAGTTCTTCATCACACACACACACACACACACACACACACACACACACACACACACACACACACACACACACAAAGCACTCTTTTTCTCTTTAGCTGGGCAAGACAGAAAAATAAAAAAAAAAAAAATACATGTTAGATTTACAGCAGAGAATCCAAGGCAGCAGTGTTTGTTGAGCCATATCTGAGCAGTGCAGGTCTGGCTGGTGAAGGATTTCTCTCACTCAGAGCCCCCTGCCCTGCTGATATCTGATGAGCCTGTCCTTCAACACCTCCCCAGCACACTCTGCCTCTGAAACAAATGGAAACTAAAACCAACTCTGGAAGCAGATGAACCTGAAGAGCCCAGCTCAAGAGCACAAACAGGGAACAATATGAATTGCCAGATCTTTTGAATAATAGCAAAATTGAGACTGCCTTGGGTACATCCAGGCGCAGCTGCAATAGCTAACTTATTAATGTCTTTTCATTGGCAGCCACATCCAAACAACCTGCCAAAGAAACTTTAACAGCTCCTCTTGTCATAAATGATTCAGCTGAAAGATATACAACCTTGTAAGCCAGGTGCTGAGATGTTAAAGAGGCTAGATCCTGCATACGATATTTGGGTTATTTTCCTGGGTTTTTTTTCAGGCTGTACAGAGAAGCCCAAATCACTGGTTGATGTAAATAAYTCCTGGTGGCCTTGAAGGCATGTATATTAATATCAGGAAAGGTATTTGTCTCAGACTCACTTGCAGAACTTTTGTTAAGGACCTACCCATAGGATTAAAAGTATCAGAGAAATTTGGTGAATGTGAGTGAAATTAATATTTTGATTTTGGTGTGTTATTAAACCCAAGTGGAAAAGATACCTTCCAGTGTCCAACATGAACTTTGAAAATCCTAAAAACTGCATTACTAGAATTATAATCTGTCCTGTTTTCAGCATACAGGTCCAAAAAGAGAAGTCAAAGATTTTTTCTGTCGTTTTCTACCCTTAATTCCACCAAAATTACAATGAGACAAAGAAAGGTATAAATGAGGTAACAGCATCACTGCAGTTAATCTCATAGCTACTGACAAAAGCAAAACAAGAACAGTTTGAAACCTGATTACAATTTTAGTTATTATCAGCCCTTKCTGACACTTAGGTGCTATTGTTTAAACATATTTTATGTTTTGTAGGATATCCAAATAGGACACTATTTTTTCAGTGCCCAGCACTGACTCAACCCTCCATCTTGTCTTCTTGCTCAATGCTCCCTCCCAAATTCCTTTTGGCATATCAGATAACTCAAGATAAGCTACTGGCCAGTCCTTCCTCCCTGGTGGGYAAGCAACACCAAAGTCATGAYAGAAGTGAAGTAGCTGGGAATAAAMTGGYCTGGATTTTTTGTGATGTTTTTGTTCATCTTTAAATGAGCACAACCTTTATTGTGGAAGGTCTGAAAAGGGCAACTAGACACAAAACCAGTAAATAAGTCGCAAGAGACTTTCAAAAAACCAAGGTTTTAAAAAATTGTAAGATATGGGGAGAAGCGATGGTCAGCATGGCTGCTTCACTTTGCTTTCCTATTCTTAGTATAATGTAAAAKAGACAGAAATAAGGCCTTTAATCATGATTTGGCAACATTTTACTCATACTTTCAGCATGTATACATGTGATTATAATACACATAACTAAATGAAATATCAAGTTATTGCTTTTTAACTGAACTAGAAGAAATGAAATGTTATGGAATTCTTTTCTTTTGTTTTCCCCCTGCATTTGGTAAGAAGTCTCTGCCTTTTAACCTTACTGTGTTTGGTTTGCATGAGCAGGTTCTGGTAGCATTGGGCTGGAGCAGCAGAAACAAAGAGTGATGACCATTACCCCTATTCCCTGTCTCCCTGCACCACTGGGGAGGAAGTAAATCTGGGAAGGAGAAAGCTTAAAGCAAATACACACATGACATTAAAGATAAGTTTGTTTTGGCTAAGTTTTATCCTAAGGTCTTTAGATATTACAGTAATAAAATGCATGGTTTGTTTTCCAATGGTATATGCAGGGCAAGAACACATTTTGTAATACATCACAGRCATTTTAAATCAASRTGACACATTTAAGTTAATTCAGTTCCTTCTATCAGCACAGTATCACCAGCTCTAGGTTGCTCTTATTAGCCATTTCCCTATTTCCCGCTTTTGATCCCCTGGGAAAAATTAACAAACCAGTTTGTTTAAACTCTTCTTGAAATATTAGCTCTCCTGTTAACCCAAGTGACTCTGAAAATTCATTTGGAAAATAGGAAACATAGCATACATCTGGTTGACTATACACTATTGTAACACACACATATTAGCTACTCCTTCTGCATTGCTTAAGGGACCAAGAACACATTTATCTTTTATGGAAAATTCTACCTAGCACTAGAAGTGGCAAAAAATAAATACGCTGAACATCATGTAATTCCCAAGGCAAACATTAATCAGTTATGAGAAATATTATGATACAGGTATTTCAGCTCACTTTTCCTTGTGGGAYTCGTAAGGTAAATAATCTAAGCCAYTGGATTGATTGTAGAAAGCATTTAAACCTATGATGTCAAGATATTTATGATTTGTGAAGCCAAATATTAATTTTCCAATACTTTTAACTCATGTGATTAGCTTTTTGCTATCTACGCAGGGGTTGAAATGATGGTACCTTTTAAAACTGAAAGTATTTCAGTGAGTAATGTAGAAATGGTATTCTACTGACGGAGGCCATACCAGGACTGTAACTTATCCACAGCCAGACAGCACAACTTTCTTACTTTACACAGACATTTCAAACATTTTTCTACATAGAGAACATTCCAAAGAGAACATCTATTGAGACCATAAGCATCSAAATATAAATTACTTTTGTCCTAATTATGTACTGAAAAATTCAGTCAGGAAATTCCACTAATGCCAACTAAAGCTTTTTTCCCCGATAACACTTTTACAGGTTTTGACTTATATTTATTTTCCCATATACTTAAGTGATCTTTCCCAGGGGAAATGTTTTATTTGTCTGTATTAAGAAAAAAAAATGACATTTAGAAAGGTTTAGTCTGAAATATCGAAGCATATGCTATCAAGTCAAACATTTTCAGTCATCTTGGAAACTTTACACCCGTAAAGATTAATCATACTCAAAATTTTCCAGTATACCACAAGATGAACATATCTAAATAACAGGGATGCTTCAAATAGCATTCAATGAAAAGCAGCTGTCCTTAAATGAGCTATATGTAAATATAGCAAATTAATTTAATATTTTGAATCCTGCTATATGGCGTAAAATATTGTAGGCATAATAAAAGTTAGGCCCAACTGAAAAATACACACAGAGAAGGAAATTTTGTTTTCAAAAACGCAGCCTTTTTTCTACATGATATCCTCATATAATGAAAAGTTCTGAAACATTAAATGTTTAATTTGGTTTTGCTCCAAATCTGAAAAAAAAACAACATTAAAATGTTTTGTAATGCAAAATAGACATCTCTAGCTTTTATCCACTCCACTCATTAACTTTTGTCAAATCAGTGCTATTCATTATGGGTGAGTTTCTTTGTGAAATAGAAAATAAAACTAAAAAGTCCATAACTCCAATCCTCAAGTTGTTCAATTGCTCAATTTTGTGAAGAACCAGTCCTTTTTTTTTCTTCTGGTTTTGTTCTTATCTTAGTTTTAGACATCTGGCTGGTTTCTGTTTTCCAGTGGGCATTTTCTTTACTGTATGGGATTTACAACATAGAAAAGAGACTTCACCAAGTATCCAAGCACCAACATTAGGTGTGATTAACTCCTATTCAAACACAGCATCATAACTCATAGTTAATTTGGGAAAAAAAAAAAAGAGGTTTTTTTTGTTCCTGGACACTCCTTATCTCCATTTCTTTCCTTACACTTTCTGGACAACCATTTTAACTCCTCAAAGAGAATGTTATTTTRATAACCATCCACTTCAATGGCTGACTCACTTGAAGTGACCTGCCTGGGTACATCTTCCTTTCTAAAACACTTTTCACCCATCACTTTCCCAATTTTGATCCAACTTGTAGTAGATTTTGTCCCACAGGCACCATTAAATGAAAATTCCATTTGAAATCTGTAAAATGAATGCAAAATACAACCAGAACAGCTCTGTAATTACAGAATATTACTACACCTGAATAGGACACCTTCAACAATAAAAGTGAAAATCAGAATTTGATTATGGACAGCTTAAGATGAACCTTATTCTACTTATTCAACTAGATAATATAAGATTAACCAGAACTAAATTTAGTTCATAAAGATGCTTGGTTTTGCAACCTTTTAATCTTTCATATTGATTTTATAAAACCCAAGAGATTTAAATCATGGATGGAGAATCATGCATTTCCATCCTTGGTTATATAGAAACATTCATATGCAGAAGGACAAGYCCACCTGAGAATGTACAGCTGAAATGAGTGAAAAAGATTCTGAGGCTTTTCCTCTTTCAGGAATTGCAAGCAGCAGAGAGTGGTGTATCTGTAATTAAAACATACATCTTCCAAAGGCAGGATGCTCAGAATCTGTATGTTCTGTGCTTTGTATGCTTACACAAAACCAATTTAACAGCAAAGATTTGAATTTTAGGTGCTGAYACCATCCAAGTGTTACCAGAGTTTGTAACTAAACTGTGACGCACATTGGACCAGYGAGGCAGCAAGAAAAAGATGTAGAGAAGTACCTTGTGGTACTTGTGGCATTTGAAATCTGTATTGTCGTGGAGTAAAATTTGAAATCTGTATTGTTGTGGAGTAACATTTGAAATCTGTATTTCCCACTTGTGCCACCCACAGAACTCCAGTTTTCTGAGTATTGATCCAATTTGCAATATCCCTTTCTATTGGGCCACTAGGAGGGTTTAAATCCTAATAAAAATGTATTTAGGAAAATATTGAATAAACTATTMAAAAACCCCAAAATCTTGGGCAATCACTGCCCAAAAGTTCAATACTGCTACTTCTGGCAATATTATTACCTTATAACAAGGTCTCCTGTTTCCTAAGTAGGATTAATATATCTGAATTCCTAGACATGAGACCTTGTGTTCAGCTGTGTTAAACACACACAGGCCAAATGAACTCACTTAGCAAGAGTACTCAGACTAGACTGCAAAGCAGATTTATCTGTGCTGTGATTTAATATTCCATTTCATTCAGTTGCCAGCTTCACAAGGATTTTTTTCTTCCAGTCCTTGGTATAAACCAAGAAACTGTGATTCACCTTTTCCCCCCCAGGAAACAAATTTAAACAATGACAATCCATCCTTGCAATTTTCAGACCCACTAAATGGTCTGCATCTATTTAAGACTTCCTGAACTCTAAATAAACAAACAAATAGCAGGATTAATATGGTTTTCAGAATTTTGTGCTGTAATACTTATTAGGAACCATATATATTGCATCCCACCACCTAATATTAATTACATTATATAATTTTTTWAATTATGTACTGAGTGGGCCCCAAATGCCCAAGTGCAACACCAGGCTAATTTGTTAATTGATACATATTTAACTTTATCTCTACSGTTCCTGTTTCCAGTTATTACCTGAATAATATCTTATTTTTACCTACCCTTTCTCTGTTTCCCCAAGTTTGGCCTTCTCTTCCTACTTTCTTCTACTGCATAKACTTCATTCATCTAGATTCAAACTGCATTTTTAATTTCTCATAATGTTCACACTGATTTTATTCTTGCTGTTTCAGAAAAGCAAAACTCTGGCACTTCCAGGATGTCAATAATCCTCAAATTAAAGATTTTATATATAAGAAAAATCTGCAGCTACAAAAGTTCAATTTTATGATCTATTTCTGTCTCCATTTCAAGTCTTGTTGTCAATGGTACGACCAAAGTAACACCAGTGTKTAAAGGAGGCAATCTTTAAAAAAATCAGTGGCATTACAATAGCAATATGCCTGGAGTGGGCAATGTCTGCTCTTATTTTTTAATTCCAATTTGAGACCTTATGGGTTTGGTGGTTTTTTAACATAAATTCCTTAACCCACCCATTTGGAAATTAGAGAAACAGTAATAATACATGAGTAGGCAATGTAACTACCATTTACAAATTAAGAGCCAATTTCCAGTATTTTCCTCTTTACCACAATTTCTTATTAAAAAAAMCAAAACCAAACTAAACAAAAAACTTATCTCAGAATTTCAAGCAAGGAAAAGCCTTCAGCATTCTAAACCATTATCCTTGAAGTTTTATTATAATAATTTCCTGTCAACTTTTCTCTCTCTCTTAAGAAAGAGCTAATCACAAAAAAACCAAAAAACCCAAAAAACTCACAAAAAAACCCACAGTAAAAACCCCAACAAAGGTAAAAACAATTAAAAAATCAAAATACACCAGTAAGCAGCAATTCAAACCACATAAAGATTTTCACTATGAGGGTGGTGAGGCACTGGCACCTATACA
Source organism: Malurus melanocephalus (assembly GCF_030028575.1). Lineage (NCBI taxonomy): Eukaryota > Metazoa > Chordata > Aves > Passeriformes > Maluridae > Malurus > Malurus melanocephalus. Next base: position 145,507 of record NW_026623346.1, read on the forward strand.
TATACACCTATAAACCTATACATATACCTAGAGAGGAGATGTGAAAGGTCCATTTAACTCATTAAGGGCTAGCCAGACTATAAACAAATGCAGAGCTTTGCTGAGTGATTGTAATTACTTTATGAAGCAGAAGTGAATTTGAACCAAATGCCTGAAAGCCATATTATATATGTCAGTTATCAAAATTGACACAAATTCTGCAAATATTGAAAAGGTAGTTTGACTGTAATGTCAGGGTAAGAGTAATAAGAAACTCATCCTGCCGCTGGCTATAGAATGAAGGCACTTTTAGCCTTTTACTCTTTATGCTGTTAAATACATTAAGGGCATTCACATTGGTTTGTTGGAAATCTGTTTTTTTTTTTTTTTTAAGCCAAAGTATCCATACACACTCAATAAAAAAGTACTGTAAGTTATAATATCAAACCAGGGCCTGATCCTGTATTAGACATAAAGAAGAGAAAAAATAAAACATACCTGTAAATAACAATCATGCTTTGCTTGGTGCGACTAAAATTAAGCCCACCATTTTTTAAGTTTTAATTGCCACATGAAAGAAAATCTTTCTACTTAATTGACCACTGCACACCTCACAGCTATGTTTTGACAGAAAGATTACAAAGAGAGGTAAAATAAGATGTTCAGCAACCACCCTCCCACAGGTGTTTATCAAAATTTTTGGATTGAAGCTACTTTCTGAGGCAGAGCACARTGAATATTCCTCATGTTCTGCAGTCAGCCATAAAGGAATCAATGTCTCTTACATAGCTCTTATCTTCTGATGATCTCATTCATCAGTTTACCTTAGACATACTTTTGAACCCACAATTTGCTAGCTGGCTTGAAATTTGTCATTATGAGTTCTCCGYYCCTAGCTCAAAGTCAATCTGATACTCAGGATTAGGGAGAGAATTATTTGATTATTGGGTGTGCCGAGGTAATTATTTCCTTTCTAAAAGTTTAACCTCACACTTTCAATTTAACATTATTTAGATTAAATCATCAGCTTTAAATATATGGATATCATGACCAGACAAACCAGAGTATAGTTTTAGCACTGAAAAATCTTACTGTGCTTTATCAGTCTTTTAGATACCTGGATCCACTGTGTGACAAAAAAAAACCAAAAAAAAACCAAAAAAACAAAAAAAAACAAACAAAAAAAAAAAGGGTGTTTGACATTATGCAGGGAGTTCAGGACCTTTATCAGGAACAACTGAAAAAGGATGGGAAAGGATTGCAGTGTTCTGCCACTGGAGAATATCAGCACAATGGGTCATCTGGCTATTGCATAATCCTCTGTTATCAGCCATTCAAAGGGGAAGAATCAAAATTAGCAAAATCTTAGCATTTGTCTCACCTGCAGGTGAGAGCAGGGAGAGCATTAGAGCATTTTGAGCACTGCAGCACCTTCATGTACAAAAGTGAGATGTAGGCACAACCAAGTGCCTGCTTATTCCTGAGGCACAATAGGAGGCACACATTTCTTCTGTGATAAAATATCAATGAGACATGTTATTCTGCATGTAGACTCAGATGAAACACCGTAACAACTTTTCAGGAGGTATTCCTTGAAACCTAAAGAATTCATTTCAGATAAGCTCACGCTGCTTTTGTGTTCCCTCCCCTTAATCAGTAGAGTGATTTTCCCTAATTTAAATGGGACATCACAGAAAAATGGTAAGAGATTTGAATGCTTGTGTACCTGCATGTCACTGCACATGAAAGGGAACTTAAGGGAGGAAAAAATCTTTGCTAATAACCCAACATAGAGGTAAATTAAAAGAATCATGCCAAGATCTGACTTCACAGCAGTAAGACAATGCATCTCATCATTTAATGAGAACAAAATGAGAGAATATTGAACTCTTGACCCAACTAATGTTTTGAAGTGCAGGAAAACTTGGGAGAAATTTCTGTAGAAAAAAAAATACATGGACCACAAGTGGCAGAGTTTCACATTAGTCACCATTTTTATTCTTAAAATCACATGCCAATTCTCCCTGCTACTGCTTTCTGCCTAGAGTAATTTAGGTTTTTTTCAATATAAATGTGATAGCTACAACAGTCAGTGAGTAGCAATATGGTCAGCTCCAAGCAATGCAGAGTGGAAAATGCTTACAACCTGGTCCAGAATCCTTTCAGACACCAACAGAAAGGCAGGGAGGACGGCTGACGAGCAGCATCAGTTTCTATGAGAATATTTGAATATATGTCCTGTTGCTGTGTTAGAGTACATCACACATCAGCCTCACATAAATTTGGAATATATAAAACAATGGGTCCAAGATCACTAATCACTTTTGATAATATAGACACTAAAGTTTACGAAACTGTGTTAGCCGCTTGTGACGACTTTTAGCTGAAATTAGTTTGACCATGATCAGGCATCCATAACTAAAGAATATACCATTGAGAGAAAAAAAGTTGACATATGACTGAAAATTTCCAGAATAGCTTTCATAATATTGATATTGCCTCAAAATATAATACTTAGACAATCAACACAGAAAAAAAAATGATCCTGTTTAACTGAAATGGCAAATTCTATTCTGAYATCAAACAACGGCTGCTATACTGTCAAGAAAGAGGAACAACAGAAGAAGAAAAGAACAATTTGCTTTCCAACATCAGCACAATCTGAAATTCTATCAACTTACTTGTTAAAAAGGCCGAATTATCCCCCCGTGATTTTAAATGGTACAACCTCAGTGGAACTGCAAGGGTACATCAGGTTTACACTGTGGCAGAAATTATGATACTGAACCTGCAGGATGTGCATATGACTTAGCTGAAGTATAAAGTTAAGCACAATATAAAAATCTCTGCTGACTCAAAAGCCATCACACTGTATTCCCTGCCATTCTTAGTGTTCCACAGGGACAGAATTTGAGCTTCTCATCATCAACTGCTGTCACTTGTTGTAAGCAATGAAAAGCACAYGCAATTATGAAAGAAAGAACAGACTTGTGCTTTTCTTTAGGTTATCGCATTGATAAAATCGTCTGTTAAATACCAGATTATGATAAAGTCAAAGAACATATTCCAATCCCGACCAAGCTTGCATGGCTTGCAGTCACTCTGCTGCCTAATTTTACAGGAGGGTTAGCTGTTATCTACATAGCAGAMTGTGCTAATGCAGCTATTCACCACCCACCATCCAAGCACCCCCTTGGTGTTTCCAGACAACACTTCCAACTCCAGCTCTGTTCCACGTGGTGCACGCAATGCAAATGCTCAGTTATCTGCCCTCAGTTTGGTAAAATACTTAAGAGTTTAGACCTTCACAGAAATATTATATCTCATAAACTGAGCATTTCTTTATGCTCAAAGCTGGATCTTTAGATGAACCTCAAAAGATAAGAAATTTCGATGTTCTCACACAGTGCAGCTGAGTTGACAGCCTCAGCTGTCCCAAAACATCTTTTGTTCCTCTTACTTTGTACATCTCTGAGTAGAATTTCATTTAACTACAGAAGGAAAAACTGGCAAAATTTAAAGATTTCCTGATTAAATTTAAAGTTTTCCAAGTTTGGGGTTTTTTTCCCTTTTGTTTTGGTTCTTTGGGGGGAAGGTTAATTTGCGTATATATTAGCTAAACTTAGGAGGTAAATCAGAGTCTAAACCACAGTTTTCTTAAAATTTTACACAAAACCTGAAAATGTATTTTGTTGAAAAAGATATAKATATAAATGACTGGGGCTTTTAATTACTTTATGCTCAGTTTTGTCCCATGAAGTCAATTTTTTTATTATCAGGTTTACTGTTAACTTCAGAAACAGCAAGAACACACTCCTTTATCTATAAGTGATACCAATGAGGTTTGCTATCACAGGATCACMCACAAAAATAGTTGTAGAACACATTAAATAATGCAGTACTAACACTATCACATATTGATTTGGGCTAAAGAAWTTTTTTGGGGAAAAAAGGGCTATCTTAAAAGATGCAATTAAACTAGAAAAACAGTATGATATGTATTCTAAAATTATACACTTTGCTATTCAATTTTCTAAATGTAAGCCCAAATGCTTTGTCTTCAGGCTTAATTTTAGCTCCATTCTACTGCAGGTAAGTCTTCTGCAAATTCTAGCCTGGGGGTATACTTCTTTTCCTTTGTGTTGAATGCTGTTTGAAGCTGCCTGACTGGAACTTGTGAAATTCCCAGCATCACAAGAGAGGTTTGTGTTTTCCATTTAACCCCTGAGTTCTAACTTCTGTTCGCAAATTGTCTGAGCAACAAGCTACGGGCAGCACTTTCCACATGCTGATACAGATGCTGACCTCCATTTCATTCAAATGAAAGCAGGACATGTTTATTTAAATAATGACTTCACTTAGATATCAATATTTTTGCTATAAAAGCTGTACCTGAATGTTGTGGAAAGCGAGGGGGATCTGAATAAAACTCACAGTATTTCTTTTCAGTAAGAACATAAGTTCAGTGTGAGTAAGAAAACAGACCAAGAAAGAAAGCACCAACAATCCTAGGAAGGAAAGATTTAAATTACATGGGTAGTTATCTGGCAAAGACTACAGTGGTTTATTTTTATAGACAAAGTAAAAGCCTTATATAAACAGAGGAGGAACTGAATGTACTAGCTTTAAGGCTTTATTCAAAGAACTTACACCTGAAGTTAATATATTTTTAGAACTGATAAAACAAATGTAATTTAGAGTGCTCAGTGTGCTAAATCTACTTGGCATGCTCTACAGCTTCCTCTTTGCTGCTGTAAGATTCGCTGCCTATAGCTTTTGGCAGTCCCAACAGAGCCAGCTCTTTCCACTAACAAAATACAAAATGCAAAATTAATAAAAGGACCCTTTGAAACTGACAAAAGTGCCTCAGGCAAACTATCTGCCCAGCAGCTGGTTAAAATTTAATCAGTTATTTTTTTTCCAGTTCTGTATATCTTTTGTATGGAGCTCCCCAGACCAAGTGTGGTCAAAGTTTGTTAAAAAGAAAGAATAGATAAGTCTCTCTGTTTCAATAAATTAGCAGCAAAACTAGTTCATTTCTGTTTTTTATTGACAAACTAAAATTATAGTTTTAGTCTCCCCAAATGCATCTAAAAGATCTATTGATGGATTTTATCTAAATATAAGAAAATTAATGTGTAAAGCCCAATTTGGATTGTGATGAAACTGTGATGCTTTTTATCGTGTACTGCTGCTTTAAATCTTTAAATAATTTTTGTGGAGGTGGGTTGTAGCAGTCAGGCTGATTTTAAGCATTAACACTATCTRTTACAGATGAGGAATATAGATGCACTGAGTAGTCAGATGCAAAATATAGGGTTGCTCTTCAGTTCATTTAATTTTCATACTTAAAGACTGTTTCCAAGCATTCAAGTGAAAAGGAGGCATTTTCATGAACCACAAAGTACTTAAAGAGTGGACTTGCGTATGTAGATCAGCTTCCTTTCTAGTATCAATCTCATCTTGGAAATCTTAGGTTAGACCCTCAAAAGTAACTACATGCAAAAAAATGTTTTGCCTAGTTTAGGTAAACTTTAATTCCATMGATATATTTCCATGCACTAGACTGAGCATGTAAAAATTTACCTCTGAYTGAATATAACTCTCAGCTGCAAAAATTGAAGCAGATGGCATTTTTTAAGAACTCCCAATAAGCTCACACACTCCATTAGCATATGCTTTATCATAACACCCAGGAACTGTAGGCTTAGAAAACTCCATTGCATTTCATTTATTATGGTCACACCAACAGAGTGTGGAAGTTTTCCCCAGGACACCTAAAGTAGAAAGACAGAAAAGCTGTTCTAGGAATCATACAACTGAGCATGAGAAGCATGAGGATATCTGTTACATGTATTTACTTCTCAGCAAAAGATGAACTTGATAAACTTTGGCTATGAGAACTTTTTTTTTAAATTTAGTACCATTAACATCTGTAACCAACTAAATGTAAGACTAAAGCTGCATCTTTTTTATTTAGTACATCTTTGCTTGAATTACAAGTCAAACAACCTCAATCTGTATGTTGACATCCCTYTGCATCCCAGCTGGCCTCCCTTGATTTACAGGTGCCTACATCTAGATACAAAGTACAGTCCAAAGATTTTCTGCTGCCAGGATCAGTCTCCTCTGTCTAACAGGTTGTGTGCATTTACATTCTGCAAAGCCTTATTTTTCCCAAATTTTCATTTACAGAAATGAAAAATGTATAAGAACACTCAAGTCTTTCAAAATAGCTGAACAACTTGGTGTTCAGTAAATGAATGGTACAGACAGCTGCCTTATTAAGGTCCCCTCACCAGCACATGTTTATCCTAATGTTCTTGCAGTAGTAACTAATGAGTTGTGCAGCAACATTGTGCTATGCAAGACACTGCCTCAGGCTCTACAAGGAGCCCAGAAGGCCCAAGGCAGGCCCTGACTACACCGACACATAAACAGATTCAGCTGCAGGTGGAAATGCTTTCAAGCTATTTACCTTCAGCAGATCATATGTCTTTCCCCAAATAACAAAGATAATATGGCCARTAAAACCTCCAAGCAGAGCCTACTTACAGGCAAGGATTTTGACAAATGATTTTCTTCATAATCTTAATGYCTATTCTTCATTGATATGGCTCTCTACTTACTTTTAATAAAACCAAATGTCATTAATTGCAAATTGTTAGATTTAAAGAATGAAGAGAGAACTTTGAAATGTAAAAATAGGGCTGCCAATACTAAAATATTGTAAGAAGAGTTATATAAATCTGTGTATAACTGACAGATATAAACCAAAACTGCAAACTCTACATTTTAGTTGGGTATTCATTGGGTGAAAAAAAAATCCGTTTACCCCAACAATTCTGTTATGTTTATCCATCCTGGTGTGCTCTGTATTTTTTTTAATGCTCTGACAATCACTCTTCCATTACAATCCTATTATTAATAAAATGGTGTTGCATTACCAGCCAGCATCCACCTGTGTAATGTATAACTTCTAGTGCTTGTGAAGTCTTGATATCTAACTGAGGAGAAACTCCTGGCCTCCTGTGCCGCTACAAACAGATGACCAGAATTCCCTACACTGTTTGTGTTTAGCTCAGGAAATGGTGCTGGCAGCACTGGAATGAACATCTACCTCCACCTCTGCTCAGGTTCAATCACAGCACTATTTTATGTATCCTACAGACTGCAGGGCTGCTCACAGCACATTTTCCTCGTGCTTCTGTAGCTCACAGGTTGATCATGGAACAATCATAACCAAAAACTGCATAAGAAAGAAGCAACGTCTTTCAGGTAAACATGAGATGTGTGTGTGTGTAGGCACAAGGTTAGTTTAGGGCAAATTCCATCCTTTGACGTCTCATGAAATTCAGAGCCTAAAAGTGGTCTCATCAACCTACAGAAAGAACAGCTGGATAAATTATTCTTAGGAGATAGCAAAAGGGACATCTTCCTCATAGATCAGCATTTGGAAAATTCGTCTGACATGCAAAGTATCCTGGTTCAAATGCCTTTTCAGGTTCTGAGGACACTTGTCTGGATGGCCATTAGGAGATGAAAGAAATAAGTTTGTTTCCCTCTCTGTATAATTACGTGAAATATAACAAGTTATAAAGCAGTGAATGGGAGAATTCCCAACTAGAAAATSCTTTTTCAGATTAACTGCTAGCGCAAGATCTTACACAGGGAGTGCTCTAGAGATAAAAGGGAAGAAGCGTCATGTTCCTCTCACATTTGCACTGTGCAAGCCCCAGGTCTGTACGAGCCTTGAATAAATCCTTACCTTAATTGGACCCCTCAGGAAAGACAGGTAGAGGATCACTTTACTGTGAATTGTAATAGGATCTGTGAAAAGATCTATAAGAGATGTTGGCAGTCTTTATGTGCTCTTGATGGCCCACAGAGACCCAGCTAACTATTGCAGTGCAGCATTCCATACTTTTACCAAAGAATGCCTTACCTGCCAAATTGTCTTCCCTATTGCACTGCCCAGAGTGGATTCCTTTATATATATATATATATTACTAACACTTAGGACATGCTTAAGGGTCTTGTAACTTGAAAAAAAAAAACCCTTTTACAAACTGGTTCAGGAATCTCAAGAGTTAGGTAAGGTTGTGCATCACCCAAAACTAGACATGCCAGAGGGAGGAACTACCTTTGTTGTGTTTCCAAGGATCTACACCCCAATTTCAACACTTCAGTAAAGTGTATCTATCAAGTGATCTCTTTTGTACTTAAATGCATTCCTTGGTTCTTGTAGGATATGAGCAGGGCTGCTAAAATGAGCTGCAGTGAAAAGAGCACAGCAAGAGCACGGTTTAATCCCTGTCATTAGCATGAATCTGAACCTGTCGGAGTAGTCTGAACTAATAAGATGAAGATAATGAAGAAGACATCAGATATTCTGCTCAAAAGCAGCAAAACACATTCACCCTCTAAAAATTAATTTCCCTTCTCTCCCTTTTACAAAATGAGATACAAATTAAGGTGGGTGGAAAGTCTCTCCCTGCTGGTAGTAGTCTCTCTCTCTTCTGGGCTCCTGAAGAATCTATTTCTACACTATAAATTTCTCCTTAGCCTTTTTGCTCCCTCTGCTTTCTGGCATGAAGGAGGAGGACCAACACCAGAGCCATACATAGTCCACGTTSGGAGGAACGGGAAGAGACTTTGTACATTGTATGAGAATCTAAACAGGAATCCCACTTTTGATTATTATCAAAGAATTGTCACTCATAAAGCTGTGGGAAACCTTCCAAAATAGCCAAGCCTCAATAATTATTTGGCACACAGTGCCCTCTTTAAACTAATAAAAAGTATCTATGAAAACTAAAGTTAATAATAATAGATGTATATACAAACAGCACTAAGTACTTATATACCAASAGTAGAGTAACTCAGCCACATATCAAGACGGTAAAAAAGTTCAGTTTTACTCACTGTCCCAATCCATTTTATTCTTTATCCCACTTCATCAGGCCTGGGAGGTACAGGATATAATATTCATCTAAGAGTTCAACAGACTGAGAAAAATATTTTTTAAATCCTTCAAAGTGTAGCGATAGCCTTGATGACTGARTTATTCTTCAATATACAAGAAAGGTTTAAAACCTGGTGGCAAACCTTCTCTCAGATCACTAGGTTTAATGGTAAGATAATTGAAATAAAGAGTGTTTGATTCCCAAATACAATTAATCTGATCTGTGATTAATTTGAGTAAGGTAGGTGATTTGAGTCACATATGCAAAATATACAAAATTAGTATCTAATTAGGAAGAAAAATGTGTAATAACATGCTTTCAGAAGAATAAAACCAAGACATAATATAGAAGTATAGTACAAGAAGTAAGTTCTACATGCTGGAGCATCATTGACAGGTTAGATCAAAACTGAAAGTTCAATTCTGATCTTTTCAGGTCTCTGGAGAGTGGGAGGAGCGCAGGTTCAGACTCAGTCTACTACCCTGAATTCAGTAATCCCCTGCTTGTTACAGTTGGTGATGGAATGCCCTGACCTTAGAGGCCTGATTTTCCTATGCACTTTTACAGGAACAGCTAGCAAAAAGTCAGTAATCCTCACATCCTTGGCATCTGTTAATTTTTATGAAAAGTCATTTCTCGTTTGCAGGGAGTCAGATTCTATCACCATTAATACAGACAGAGTTGAAACTGCTTTCTCAGTAGCACTATTAAAAGTAGTAGGGAGATGTGTAAGGAGCAGCAGTCACTATGGATTTAARTGACAACATCTGAAATTAAAGGGAGAGAGAATTTTAGGCTCTCATTAACCATCACYGTTAATTAATGAGATCCTGTAAAGATATGTCCAAACTCAGTTCTTAATGTAAACACTTTGTAAATCCTATTGCATCCTATGACAAAAAACCACTATACAGAAGAAACAGTGCATGTTACAGAATCACACACCCTGTTTGCTATTTCACTTGGGTTTCATATTGTACGTATAAATAGCTGAGACACTTATTAATATATCAGCTAAAATTAGCAATACAGTAATTTAAATGCAGAGAGCATTTAAATAAAAATCAAAGAATATAAAATAGCCTTAATCTTCATACTGTAGCAGCTTTATCCAAGCTCGTCTCAGTAGGCATCATGACATTGCCTAACAGTTGTATAGAGCACACACAGAGAGCTACTGGAGCTTTTATTTTGCCAGAAACCACAGACATTTGTTTTTATTAGCATATCTGAGGTATACTAACTTTGTGCCTGTAGTGYGAAAAAGACAGGTATTTAAGTAACCATCTAAAAGTATAATTATGGACAATTTGCATATCTTTCATGGTTCTGTCTTTTGTGAAAGGGTGCAGCAGCAGTGATCGTATGAATTTCTTCCCATTGCTGTGCTTTCTGATACTAGGCTTTCAGTTATCAAATTGAAAGTGGATGTGTGGTTTTATCAAATATATTCAGAAAAAAAAAAAAAAAAAGGATCAGAGCATTTTGGTTCTATGCATAGCTTATATCCAACTGACTGGAAGAACTTCATTCACAAAAGTTCCACATCCTGTAAATTTACATGGAAAAATACTTTCTTCCCATTTCCCCCCACCCCAAAGGCCACCAATTTCCCACTTCTGAACACATTTCCTGCCACCTCAAGTAATTTGGTCTATTATCACACTGGGATTAAACCATTAAACAATCAAACCCTGAACTASAGACAGTGGGATGCAGGGAGCACAGTAGCAGCATTACCAGATTACCAACGTCCAGCCTTGGCTGTTGTGTTTTCAGCAACCTGGATCTACTTCCACATGTAGCCAAATGTCAGGATGAACCATTTTCCTTGGCAATGTCTAGGCATTGGGARTGACTACAGGACCTTTAGCTGTGGCACATTTCTGCTGTGGTTTTCACTGAGTATGATATACATGGAAATTTAGGGATAAGAAAGTAAACATTTGAGACCATAAAAATGGAGTWTTAGAAAATGCCTAACATTTTCAATATCAGGTCAGCAATCACTTGAGAAAAATATCCATATGGAAATTTAATAATGCATTATATCATTAATAGACAAGTGGCAGACAGTGCAATATCAACAATTTTCCTGTCTGAAACTTGAACTACAAAAACCTACATAAATATATCAAATTTTCTAAACATATTTCAAAATGAACACTTTCAACGCAGAAATAATGGAAATGGAAAAAAAACATATTTTGTATTAGAGTTGAAAGGTAGTAAATTTCAAAATAAGCAATGTAACTACAAAGTATTAAGTGAGATATTAAAGTAATTTGAAAGATACTGAGATAGGGATGGTATAAGAACTTAACACAGAAAATGCTAGAT
>NW_026623346.1:156848-202058 GCF_030028575.1 Malurus melanocephalus
GAAAGTACTTTCTTACATGCTTTTAAGATGGAGTTTTGGTTTTTTTTTTTTTTTCAATGACTGGACCAGTATTATTCACTGGAATCCATTTGATACCTAATGTGAGTGGCTTCCAAAGCATTTCATGCTTTCTGCAGCACACCTTGAAGCTTCTGAGAACATTATTAGTATGCAATTTGGAATTTTTCCTTTTATCTGCAAGATTAAAGTTACTAGTTCAAACAGGTGTGCTCAAGTTGATTAGTTTCTTCATTTATCTTTCATTCTAGATGCTCATCAAAATCTAGATTTGAGATAAAGTTATAAAATGGAATGCAGTGTATGTAAATGTTAGAGGATTTGATGGACCACTTGCAGTTTTTCATGGCTAAACATTTATTTTGTCTTCCCTGACTCATGCTGCTTTCCAACATAACAATACACATGACTTAAAAGAAAAATATTTGTAATCAAAAAACCWTTTTGATTGCAATGTTTAAGACAGTCAGAAATACATTGCCATGTGAAAGTGCTATCACGTCATAGAACAAGTTTTAGAGCTAAGAACACCTCTAAACCTTCCCTGGATGGATATTCTGCTAACTGTCAGATAATGAATAGGAAAGACTAGGGGGCATCTCAACTGGAATTATATATCRAATACCTACTCTGTTATTTATCTGATGTTTCTACTGCTGAGATCCTTGATACCCAAAAAAAAAGACATATTTTCAAATTAGGAAACCGTCTGTCACCAGAGGAATCTCAGAACCTACAGGTGCACGTACTGACAACTGCCCTAATGAAAAGTGGCCTTTGTTTCTCTCAAAGATGATAAATTRATGAGTACAATTCAAACACACTGGTTAGCAGTTTTAAGTACACTGTAGGAGAGGTTTTTAAAGAAGGAAGTGTTGCTGCAGTTCACACACAAAGGTGTTCTGATCTCCTCACTCACTCTTCCACTGTTGGGATTACAGGCCGGTTTTAATGCCACCATGGGATGAAAGCAGTCGATATTATCACCGTGAATTACAAGACAGAAGGCTCTTCCTCTGTGAAGAGTGAAGCACAAGAATGGTTAGTGAAGCACAAATTACTGAAGCACAGGAATGGTTATCAAAAACATGGTTATCTTCCTCCTGACCCCCAAATCTTAGTTAGCTGCCTGTCCAAATCAGGGAGGTCAACACGTGTTCCAATCCCCAGGAGCTGACCATCCACACTTGTGCACCTGAACAAACCGAGGTTTGAGTGAAAGCACCTGAAAACTCTTTTTGTTTTCCTGTTTRGACTATCTATGCCTCAGACATTGATGACTGAAATTCCAAAACAAATTTGGAAACAATCTGTCTGTATTAGTTTCCATTCTGGACAGCATGCAGCTACAGTGGCTGGGCTGTGCAGATCTGGTATAATTTCACTTGCAGACAAGAAAATCTGGAAATCTTAAAGCTCAAGAAAACCTYGTTTCCTTTGTATCTTGTATCCTGGTATCTGTAATGACTTCAAAATGCCTATTTTGTGGCTATTAAAAGGTTGTCCGAATTACACCCAAATGATTAGAATTATTTGATGAGTCTTTTGAAAAGCAACGATTTTTTAAAGTGCAGAACCAGGAGGAAATCAGTGCTATGCAGCTTTTGATATAACCTGCTCTGGCAGGATGAGAACTATAATAAAAGAYTTCTGCCCACCATCTGAGCTAATGTTACTAAGGGTAAGGAAGGGCATCATCACATAAACTAATTATGTTTCACTTATTTTTTTGAAAATCAGGCACCAGTTTTACAGATAATCATACTGAGGTACAATGAGAAGAACTGYCAAATGTGACAAAGAAGGATATACTAAAAGGAGAGGTGATTAGAATATAGCAGTTTGACCATATGATCTTCTTCAGAAGTCACTTCTGACACATAATACCTGAAGATTTTACTCTGGATTTATGTCTGTAAACTGCATGATTAGTTGATCATTTAGAAAGGCAGAACATGCATTAGAATGTACATTTAACTGTATTTGGACCCAATAAGGAACAACACAGTAGATATAGCAATCTTTCCCAAGAATAAAGCAAATGGCTATAATCTTCCATGTTATGGCTGCAATATTTTAAAATGTTTTTTGTGCTAACAATAAAACCTCATCTCSTCTGATCAAAACAAGTATATGTTTTATATTGTATATACACATTTACAATATTTAAAACATAATTATATTTATATTAAAGAAGGCACTTTACAAAATGTAAGCATCATTTTTAATAGATTTCAGTGATTTGTAAACCTCAGTTTCACTATGGGTACTTTCCTATGGGATCTCTTGTTTTTCCTCTAGTCTTTGAATCTTTTAAAGCCTCTCTCATTATTTTTGTTGTCTGAAGTTGGGCAATAATGTTACTGTGATTAATTAAGCAAAAAGACATGGAAATGGGGGTGTGGTAATCATCAGATAATAAAGCCCTCTGGGTCTCGCAATGCATGAGGTGCAGCCAGGACCCTTTATCCCCAGAGGTCTGATTATCTCCAGGAAAACTACACCTCCCTGTACTTGCTGTATGGCTATTATGAAATATCTTTACATTTTATAGATAAAGTAAATTACTTTAATCACTGAAAATTGCCAGTGTTGTGAGGTTTCAGCTGTGAGGTTCACAGAGCTTAATCTGCCCATTTCAAGTCTGAAATAACCAATAATTGTTCTAATAAAAGCATCAGTAAATCATTATTTAAATGCTGGGATCATCCCCTCCGAGTGGCAAAGGCACCTTCTGTGTGTTTGATGACACGGGGTGCTCGTTTAACCATAACCCTGGAAGTGCAAGGCATAAGGGAAATACTCTACTAGGGCTATTTAGTGTGTGTAATCAATGTTTTGTTAGAGCATCAAATTATTTTCTGTCATTCTGCAAAGYCCTAGGTCAGCAAACAATAACATCTGCCCAACATCTGAAAATCTCTTTGGAAAAATTCCAAATGTCTTCAATTTGTCACACTTCCAATCAAGCATTTTTCAGAAAATCTTCAGTGGCTTTTGTTCAAAGGCAAAATATATTTTCCCATTCCCAAATCATTGGAACGCATAAGAAGCATGTTTACTAATTGCAAATATGATRGGGATGTCAGTGACAACTCTATCCTGCCCTCCACATGCTCTGGAATTGTGAACACGGGGCTTTGGCAGACGCCACAGTCAATCAAAAGACGTTCTTACGGCTGCCAGCCCTGGGATCTGACACTCTCACATTTCCTTTCCATGGAGGAGCACAGAAGAAATTTCATAATTCCATCCCAACACATGAAAGAGTCACTGACTGAAAACAAAACATCACCTGACAAAAACATCACCTTTGAGAGCGCTCCTTTCAGGAAGAGTGCTTCCAAAACCAAAATTACTTACAATGATATGCTATCCTTACCTGTCACATTACAGAAACTTATTTAAGACACATTAACTATTTGGGAAGATTTGCAAGCAGCTACACGGGACTATGGTTTTTCAGCAGCCGACTTCCAAGAGGTTTTCAGTGACCTAATCCGCTACAAGGAAGACACTATAGGATACAGACACCTAGATAAAAAGCACTCCTGGTAGTGTGACTATTCAGAAAGAGGATCTATGTCTGAGCTGTGTAAACAGATGAGTTGAAAACAATCCGSGGCATTTTTGCAGTGCAAKGTTCACATACATATACAAGATGAASACCAGTCACCCACAAAAGYAACTGGTTATATTTACTGGACTAMTTTATGACACAGTTTCCACTGACATGTCAAACTGGAGGAGACTTACCTAGAAACAGRAAATATCTTTAGGATACATGAAAAAAACGAACAAGGAAACAGAGGAATATTGGTCCTAATGCCATTTATCCTACTTTTTAAAAGAAATGCTAAAAYGTTGACACATTTCTCATGACAAAAATGTAATTTTATTTCAGAAGGGAAATTTGTGCTATCAGTAATTCTCCAGAGAAATCTGAGATTATTGTGCCAGAGGCAATTAACCCTGAGTAATAAAAACTTCTAGCAGCCTCAAATGACAACCTGATAGAAGAGCAGATATTTCCAAGGGAAAATAGTGACTTGCAAACAAGATATCTTTTTCTTCTCTTCTGGCTTTCAACCCAAGCTTTTAAGCTTCCTGCAGTAATTTGTTTACCAAGTTGACTAATGAGAAGAATTAATCAGAAGACTTTTCATAGAAATATGACCAGTAATATGAGCAAGAATCGTATGATACTGAAGRCCAATGTCATCGGCTTCTGGGAGAATTCCAAATTGAAAGATTGGATCTGSTTACAAGATACAAAGTAGGAGATGAGGAGGAATGCTGTCTGGAAGCTGCATTTARAAAAAACTTATTGGCAAAAAAATAAATGAGAATATCAGTCCTAGCAGTGAAGATGAGATCAAGTTTAAGGTTAGACTTGTTCACTCCTTAAATGTAATTCATATTAAAGAATAAGCTGRTGAAGTTGGTGAAAGGACTGATGTCAGAAAATCACATGGAAATGAGGAAAATGGAAATWTTCTGCCTGTTGACAACTAATTTGTTAGTGTTAAAAATTGATTGCATTTTTGAGATTCAAAGGTAAAWGTTAAAACCTCAGTACTGTGTCCTTGTTTCATCTGGGATAGAGTTACTTTGCTTCCCAGCAGCTGATGCAGTGCTGAGTTTTGGATTTATAAGAATAGTGTTGAAAACATGCTGAGGGTTAAGGTGCTGCTGTGCAGTGCTTACTCTAAGAATCTTCATCTTATATCACCATGCCTGTGAGGAAGCTGAGGGGGCACAAGRAGCTGGGAGGGGCACAGCTGGGACAGCCAAACTGGCCAGAGGGATACTCCATGTCATTTGGTGCCATGGCCRGTGTATAAACTAGGAGGAAAGCTGGCCAAGGGCCACTRCTCYRGGRCTGGYAGGGCACYGGTCYRTGGGTGGTGAGAAACTGCACAGCACATCACTTGGGTTTGGTATTCTAATCAAATTCAAAACATTTCCAAATCAAACAGACAAAGCAGCTCTGAAATTTCTAGCTACACAGAGTATATGATGTATCCCACTGGTTAACCCAGTTTGAAAAACTAACTTGTACCTTATAATTCAGGAAGACAGAGTGAACAAAAGATAGCAAAACAATTGTACTGAGAATAAAAAAAAAAAAAAGTGGGTTCTTAGGAGCTGTCATTAAAACACTGTTTATTGAATTTTAAAGCAGGAATCAAGTAAAGTTTTGGTTAGGTTTATCTCTCACAAAAAAGTGCACTGTGCTCTCAAAAGTTATCTATGCCAGGACAGTGCTTTTTTTTGTCAGACTATGCATCCAAAATTTTTCTTATGCAAATAAAGCAAAAACATGAAGTTAAATTCATCATTTCAGATTTCTCGAGGTATTTCCCCTGAATTTTGTTCTGGACAAGCAAATAAACCTACGTTTAACAAAAATTTCGTAAGCACACTAAAAAGGGGAATTGGAAACTGACATGCATCATGTCATGGAGTAATTTTTAACAAATGTACATGCTATGATTGCACACAGCAGAATCAAAGCTGTTCCTGGGTATGTTGGTCAATATGTTCTGCTACTCACAGTACCAGAACTCTTGATTATCTGGAAATGGAAATACTGYAATGTTTGACCCCGGGGTCCTGGATTCCAGAACAAACTTTTTCACAGTGAGGATACTGGGACAGCCCACAGCAGAAACTCCCTCTTGMCTATGGTTGCTGAGGAGAATGGAAATGTTTAGGTTTAATAATGTTAGAATAGCATTCAYGTAGGCACTGGGTATCAGGTAAGCTCCTCGTCTAATACGGAAATTGAACTCATGTAACATTCATGCAGAAATATTTTACGTAGCTACAGTAAATATGATCAAAGCCTTTAATTGTAAAACAGGCTGAAGCTTCTTGTGAAGAATTTCGGGTAATAAGCAAATATGAAAGCCAACTTGGGGGTTACCTAAAAGGGTGAACAGCCTTTGAGGTACCAAACTTAAAGCCTCTTGTGCTTCAAAATCTATAATATTTAGAAATAAAACAGAGATCTTTGAAGACGTGAAAATCCTGAGGCTYCAAGAATATCTTATTTAGGTTGAAGAATATATTACATAAAATGGGAGAGGGCATTATGAACACAGCCTAACAAGGAACACAGAGTAATGTCTCAACATGCTTTTTGTTCAAAGTTTATAGGAAATTAGATTAATAATGCATGAGTTGATTTATGCTAAGGTTACTGGCTCACCCACCCCCTCATTTATTTTCCTTTGGAAAGCATTCTACTTTTACATACAAAATTAAATTTTTCCCATTTTATTCAGCATGGATACAGAGCAGATACAGAGCTCTCAAGTCACTTTTATCAAGCTGTGCAGAGCACTTCTGTTCACGTGTGTATTACTTTTCCTATTGCAAAAATTAGACAACCTAAARAGTAGCACAACTAAATTATATTACCTTTTACAGCATCACCAATTCTTTCAAAGATGCTATATGAAAGTATCTTATGGTAAGCTGTGATGTTTACCAGATCYAGAGAAAACCAGTGCTTGGAAATTAACCTCATGCTCGCTGTGRGGAAAAAGAACAAGATCTGTTCTAGAGGACATTTCCATCATTCTCCCATTCTTTCTTTGTGCAAAGAGGTTCAGGCTTTTAGTAGGATCAGTTTTTCAGCTAAGAGCTGGGTAGAAAAACCTTCACCTTGTYTTTATTCTGAAGAGAAACAGGTTGCAGTAAGACCGTCCTTGCAGTCTCCATAGMTCCACCTACTCCTCTTACTGGTCAGTGAGAAGATTAAACTCTATCAGGTCCATATGTCTCGTCCCATGAAACACAAGGCATTGTTGGCATTTCTTACCTTTAATGGCAATTAAAGTAGAGGGAGCMGATGAGATAAAGGTAATTGCAGCTAGCAGAATACAGCTGTGTGTACTGCAATGACTTCTTGAGCGCAGTGACTCATGGAACATCAGAAAGTCAAACATATACTGTGATATTTCTTTTAAATGACAAATCATCATCAAAAGAAAGCTGTGAAACTGCTGCCATCACTTTTGAAATATAAATAGGGGAGAAGAGAGTAAAAGGGAAAGATTTCTCCCATAAAATCACAAACCTCATTAACAGAACAAGAACAGATAACCCTTTTTTAGATAAATTCTCACAGTCATTAAGTCAAACAATTGCAGGGATGGAAAGGACATTAGCAGATCACATTGTCTAAGATCATGATCTGAGATAGGGTAATCTGTACTTAAATAAATATGTACCAGGGAAAGTTGACAGTTCTTTAAAATCTCCASTTGCATTTTTTCCTTTTGGAAAACCCTTATTTACCTGCTTAGGTATCGGTACAGTGAGATTTATTTTTTTTTTCTCCCTGAATGGAAACTTTCTGCAAACTAAGCCAATTTCCTCTTGTCCTTCACCTRACAGTTACAGGGAGAAGTTCAAGACATTCCTGTTTAGACACTGAAATGCTACTGTTAAGATTCCTCTGTTTTTCAAAAGCCAAAAACTAACGCAGTTTTTTTCAGCTGTTGATTGAAGCTTTAAATTTGGTATTTTATCAAAAGAATCAATCCAGGAAAATATAGTATAAATTAATATATCCTTAGGTAAGTTTTATATCTATAAAAAATGATAGTCAGAGGACCTTTCAGTTTGTCATTACAGCCACTGTGAACTTTTTCAGTGCCTTCACTATGAATATAATTAATTTAAAGAGAGAAAAATTCAGTATGATCTTTATGAATAACAACTTGGAAAATTCTAGACAAATCTATTTTTGCAAGAGACACCCATTCCTTAACTTCCGAGAGAAGTTGCATGTAGGAGCTTTGCAGAATTTGACTGAAATAACTCATTAACCATGTACACTAATATTTTAAGAGGTCATTTTCTGGCACACAGGCAATATTAATAAAAAAAAATACATCATTCAGTTTTGCTTTGCTTGTGATTAATGATTTCATTGCTAAAATTCTCACAAGTTGAGGGAGCCAGCAATAAGAATCATTTTCTGTTAATTTTCGATACATTATGTATATCATTCTTTAAATGTCACATCCAAATGCATTTTTAGTGACTGATCTTAATTTTGCATATGCTTTTAAAGTCGTATTCATTAAAAAGTAATCTCAGTAAATTGACGTCAGGACCATATTTCATTTCGTCAATCAAATCCCTGAAATGTTTTGAGACAAATTCTTGCACATCACTAACTATACCTGGGAAATTATTGTTTCACTCTCACTTAAACCACACCCTGAAACATCAAAAAATTATTAGGAACTTACTAGGGAGAGATCCTTTCCTAAAGTGGAGGATACTGCACTGCACAGAGTTTCCTAGGCTGCCTTTGCTGGAGCCTGAATTCCAGGTGAAACTCCGGGGCACAGCCACAACAGCCCACACCGGGGACAGGACCAATTTTTCAGGACAGTTCTTTGTGAGCTACCAAAACTAAATGACCTTCTCTGCATATGCAGAAAAATGCCTAATTCATTTCTGATTTCAAATTAGACTAAAAATTCAATGAAGAGCAGGTTTTGCTTTAATTTACTGTGAATTTCATAATGTAATAACATCAGAGGAGTWAATGTACAGCTCTTTTAATTGAAAGTAGAGCTCCAGGGGTTGATGGAGTTCTTTGGTTCTTTTCCTCATTTCTTTGTAGAGAATGAACTATGAATTTTATATTTTTGGGTGCTGTAGATTTGTGACACAAAACACTTCTTTTCTCAATTTTGTCACAATGTGATTAGGAAAAAAAAGGGGTTTTGTGGCTGGCTTTCTCTTTTTTTACATATAATGACTCAGATGGGCTAGTCAGTCTGACTACCCTTACAGTGTCACAGCTTTCAGGCTGACATTTATGTTCATTTTAATATTTCCTTCTGGCTAATAAAGAAAATTGGCAAATAAAATGCTCTTATAAAATGTGTATCTGAGAACTTGGTTGTGTGGATAGATATGAAAAAACAAAAYGTTGGGGAAGGGGGRAAAAACCCCAAAACTGAATCACATTTTAAACAGTTTCCCAACAAGATTTGGAGGAATCCTAGCAATCTTTTTTAGATAGATCCAGTGATACAAAGGTGATTTTCCTTATCTAGTGCTGTATCAACTAGCAACTGAACAGAGATAAGCAGTAATTCTGTCTTCTACCTACCACAATAATTCATAAAAAGAGATGGGAGTAAGAAGCACCATATTCCTTTCACATTTATCATAAAGAGGAACCACAGAAGGTTACTGAGATAAAYAGCCCAGCCTCGAATGCCCTGTGAGGGATTCTCAGTGGCCAGGATCAGAATACAGCCTACCATACTCCTGTCTTCAAGATTAATCCGCTTCCTTTTTCCTAAAATTAAAAGGCTGCTCAATTTCAGGAGAGAAATTCACATTCCCTCTTTAAAAAAAAAAATCTTTAAAAAAAATTAATCCTTTCTCACCACCTTCAAGTACAGAGACCCTCTCCTACAGACACATCTAAAAATTTATATAAACTCTCTGAGTTTGCATAAAATCTGTCCATGCCATTTCTTTTAAATACAGAGGGTCAGAAATCTGACTGCTAAAACCTCTGCCTACCATACAAGCAGAAGAGAAAGAGCCTAAGAAAGAGGAAAGCAACAYACTGGCTGTAGGGTAAAATTAACTAAAATTAAATCTTTTACTCCTGTATTCCAAATTCTATACAAGAGTCCTATACTTATAAAACCCTATAGAAATTTTCCAGATAATTTTTGGCCTCATCTAAATCACAAAAGGACCTGACAGTGGGACTCAGTGTTTTGGGTTCTGKTTTGTTTCTAGGTTTTTAAAAGCTGCATTCTGGGATAAGCACTGTAACATACTGGAAAAGTTTAGAAGATTTTAAGTTTCTGAGAAGAAAGAAATCATTAAATTCTACCTACCTACCTAACAACATTTTTTTATCAAAGATATATGACTCCTCAGGAAATCCTCCTGACTGAGGCAGAAAAAAAAMCCTATAAAAATTAGATTTGTTGTCTGTTAACACCCTATTTTATATTCAATTTTCTTTTGTCACATTCCAAGAAAGCAATTATTTTTGCATGTGCAGACACAATGTTCTTTCTGAAAGGTACAGTTTCATATCTTTGTCCATCCCTTTTGATTTATTGCCTCAGTGTCAAAATTACAATGTCTGTGCCAGCATTTTGAAACTCAAAAAGGAGTCTTGTATTTTGCTCCACAAAATACAAATTTTAGTTCAAATAAAATCTTTGCTTGCATTTATGCTTTTAGAAAACAGATTTTAAATTCTTAGAACCCYGTTTAAATTTGGTTTACTGACAGTATCTGCCCAGGTATGACATTTGGCTCAGTGGCTCCTGAAGAGCAGCAACACTGAAAACCCACCATCATGCTCTGCAGAGTAGTGACATGTGAATCTTTAAAAAAAAAAAACAAAAAAACAAAAACAAACCAAACAGAAAAACCCAAACAGAAAAAGCCCAAACAACAACAGATTAAACACAGATTGTAGTTTGATAGATCATCTAAAGTATAAAAAATTCAAACTGATGTAAAGTCCCAGGTACTGGAGCCTACTGGAAGTGCCCAGAACTTTCTGTTCTGCCTGGAATTCTTCACAGACGTGCTATTGGCAGGTGCATATAGAAAATATAAAAATACAGTAAGAATATTTTTACAACTCAAATTTTTTTTTGTCTCACCAACTGTTATTAATTTTTACTGAGACAGAGCCACAGTCTATTTTTACTATTGGAGTGGTAATCTGCTAACAAGCAGCACGGTTCCCCTCATCAGTTGTGTTTGCTCAAGATGTTTATGCTTTTTTGTTTGCAAACACAGCAATGTTAACGGAATTTTCCCATATTCTGTGCCTAGCTTTTGAAGCCAGAAGGAACTGTTGTATGAGCATGGATGAAAACACTTTTTTTTCCCTGTTTCTATGGGACCACAATTTCTTCACATTGGCAACACTAAGAAATTTGAAAGAAATACTTCTATTTTCAGCTGAAATCCACTATTACTGCRTATAATAAATATTCTGAACTAAGAAAAAAAGCATTAATAAAATAAGACGAATTATTGAAGACTGGCAAATGCTCTTTAACTCTTCACAAAGGAGAATAACAGCTGTGAATATCAAGCAGAATTAGTTCATTGAAAATGCCCCATAATTTACAGAGTTTACAGTAAAAAGTGCGGGGGAGGGGTGAACAGGGGCAGGGGGAGACCACGTGACCGCTGACCAAATCCAAAAAATGTTTTAGTTTTCTGCAGCATCTTTGAATTCTGTTTGCATCACCACCTTTAAGAAAGGCTTTGTTAGAAGGGCTTCATCACTGAACACTGTGGGTTAGTGCTTTTTAGTTTTAACATGTGAATAACAGGTCCTGCATCATCACACACCCCTGCAGTGCTGAAAACACACAGGATTTGTGTTCTTAACCCTGTGATTTGAGAACAATAACTGTTAATGTAACTCAGTTAACTGTATTGCTTTTAATTGAAGATTATCTTGATTACAGCCAAAGGGCAGTGTTAATACTCTGAAGAAATGACTAAGACTTTAGCATTTGAATGTTGTAGAGAAAATAGAACTAATTAGCACTAATTTAATTCTAAGATTAAAGAAAATTCTTTTTTTTTAATTTTTAATTTAAGATAAACTATTTTACTCAGAACAAAGAAAGAATAATAAGTACTTTTTCCAACTGAAAGGCATTTTTTACTTTTGCATTATTTCATTAATATGGGAATATGGGAATCATGACCCCATTAAAGATCAAATAATAAGCATTTAATTATTGACAGCAAATAAATTTTTAATAAAGATACAAGGGTTTTGCTGTATAAAAGAAAGAAAACAAAGTACCTCTGACCCAGAAATTCTTAGAGGATCTCACACCACTATATAATCTATAACCTAATTTTAAAAGGATAGGTTCACAAAGGGACATGTCATTTTTCTTTCTTCTATTCCACAGAATGAGGTACTGTAAGTATAACATCTGTGAAAATGCTCCCCAGAAGTACCCCAGTTCTATCTTAATCATGCACTTAAACTAAATAATACATTGAATATGTCATAACCAGGAGGACAGTCATGATAAAAAGTGATTTAACCCCTTTTTACTCTACAAAATAATACTTTCTTTTCTTTACCTTGGGACTAGTTGTCATTTATAATTTCTGACCAAGGGAGACATAATGGATTTACAATGAAACCCTGATGCTTTTCCAAGGAACATGAAGATGCAGAAAATAAGCACCCATTACATTAGCAGACAAAAAGATGTTTTCATTGGAACTCTGAGCCTCATTCTGATGCTGGCAAATAAATGGACTGTTTGCAGGTTCTGAAAGCATAGTTTCTGGCTAATCACATTTCTACAAGGTAAAAATAAGATGAACTTTTTCTGAACCTTCTGATGCATCACATAACTAAAAGATTCAACATGACTATTTTTGGCTTTGCCTTCATATTCAAAAGGGGCACAAATCCTAGACCCCCAATCCAACCAGTCACTACCAAATATTCGGATTAATTTCTGAAAATTAATAGAAAAACCTACATGAAAAAAAAAAAAAAAAAAAAAAAAAAGAAGAAGAAGAAGAAAAAAGAGAAATGGATTTGGGAACTGATAATTGTAAGAAACTCTCTATCGCTTTTCCCAAATTACTTCTTTTGCCACCTGTAAGTCTCCTCAAAATATCACATTGAGGGGAAAAAAGAATCTTAAAAATGTAAAAAGTAGAAGAAAAAGAGGAGCTGTCAGAAGACAAAATATTTACTAAATTATGGAATCTATTTAGTCTTTTCATAGTTTAAATGAAATAGAATATACTTGACAGATGAGCAAATTTCAAAAGATTCTATGTTGAGATTCAGTTTGAATAACCCACGTACTAGCTGAGTTTCACGAATTTGCAAAAGTGGGTTGAAGTTCTCCCATGCACTGCTTTTCTTCAGACTCCCCAGATTTTCAGAAGCACCATCATATATAAATAGGGAGAAATGAATCACATGAACACTTAAAAAAATACCTCCTCAACAATCCAGTCCAAGTCAGTTTATGAAGATTATGATCTGAGATATTAGGAAGATCTTTTTTTCTGTGAGGGTGGTGAGGCACTGGCCATGGTTTCTCAGAGGGACCGTGAACTTTCCATCCATGGCAGTTCAAGGTCAGATTTCTGAGCAACCTGCTCTAGTGAGAGGATCCCAGCCCTTAGCAGGGGGTTGGAATGAGATTAATTATGTTCCCTCCCAGCCCAGGGCATTCCATGACTCTGTGATTTAGGAATTCCCTTAGTGTCCCATYCCCACAGTGCTGGTAGGAAACCAGTGGCAGTCACAGGTGTGTAGCGGCTATGGTAATATTCTGCATTTGTGTCCAGCACTAGGATGGTAGCAATGAGAAATAATACCCCTCACCACTCTGCGTTTMACAAACAAAGTAAAAAATCTGCAAAAGTGCTTTTTGCACAATGCATTTCTCATGCAGCCTTCTGCAGGTACAATGGCCAGATTTACAGCAATACGGCCTGCACAGACTTGTTCTCAGCAACATAAACGCCAGAATGGAGCCACCATCCATTTCCAAGGATATGCAGAACATTCATGAGCAAAAGCAAACATTTTGGAAGGAATATGACTGACTGCTTGAAAAAAACAGACAGAAAACTGGAAATGGTTTATCCTGAGTCTCTCTGTCGTAAAAGGATGTCCCAGTTCCTGTGAAACATCTGGCACAGGCCATCGCAGGCCACTCAGGGACAGGGTAATTGCGACTCTGATTTGGACCTGGCCTGAAGGACCATTTAAAGATAATTTTTAGGGTGAGTTTTCCCAATCTCCTACACCAGCCAAAGTGCAAGTTACCAACATCTGCTGTATTGGGAGCAAAATGAAGCTCCCAGTAATCACGTTTGAAAACACTTTGCAAGGAAAATGTCAAGCCGGCATTGTTACCATCTACTAATGTTGCAAAAATCACTTTGCTTTTCATGTTTCTTCTAACACAGTATGGATTTTTATAGTGGGAAATACAGCATACGATGCCTTTGGCTGGTTTGCCTTTGATGCAAATGTAGTCTGTGCATATTTACAAGATTGTTTTGCAGGCAGCTGCTCRCCCTGTTTGCCAGCGAATGTACATTGGGAAAGCACCTCCAGTACTAAGGCTTCCCAGTAATGTTAGTATTCAGGTAAATCACAGATCCAAAGCAAAGCAGCATTAAACTGAGTACCAGGGAATGACTTCAGGCTACTTAAAGCAAATATTCAAAGACAATATATTTGGGGAGAAGTCAAAGTTTAGCCAGACACGCAATATGGAGTACAACAAAAGTTATGCTGCAAAACATTATATGAAATTTTCATTAGTTGAACAGTCCACATAGAGGGGAAACACCACTACCTGAAACCTCTTCAGAATGTGTCTGCGGTAAAACAACAGTAGAAAAAGTAGAAAACACTGTTTGTAAAACAACAGTAGAAAAAGTAGAAAAAACAGAGAAAAAGTGGTAAGGAACAATATATAGCTCTAAGAGCCTCAAAGTGGTGAGATGTTTCACATACATAACCTAAACAGGTTAAGATGCATGGGTTTTGGGAATAATGGAAAACAGAAAGTTTCCATGTTTGATGACAAGCTAACAGTGTTACAAATGAAGGTACCAACTTGAAGAACTCATTTTTTTTTCAAAATAACCACAGATGTTTTAGCATTAATAACACATTTAGAACTCTTTTCCCACAAAAGGAGGTGAATACTCAAAAATACTGACCCAAAGTCATATCAGGTGCTAACCAGTGGACTTTGGTCTGCAGTAGATCAGATATCTAAGAATTCATACTCTATGGATTAGAGAGGCATCAGTCAGATACTCATACATTTGTCAATTCAACAAAATATAATCAACAAAAAAATAAGACAAATTATCAATGTTAATTTCTGACAAGTGGAACAAAATTCAGGAAAACAAAGAAAAAAAAAAATACTAGTCGAAGGTATATTTAATTTCTCCTCACAGCTCTCTGTAGATTCTTGCTTCCTGGCGACATTTTGCCTGCTACGTTAGCTTCTCAAAACCATTTACATGATCTGAATTAATGTTAAATACAAACTCTTTTGTTTAACTTTAGTGAAAGTTTCTCAACAATGTAAGAGRTCATCTAGAAAACCTAATTGCTAGCTTTATCACCAGCAGTTTAYGCTACATTCTGCCCATTTACAACAAGTATTTACAAACACCAGCAGTCCACTCCTCACACACTTCCACATCACATTTTTTGGGAATGAGCAGTATGCCATTAACTGTTCAGTTCAGGCTCAACTGAATTTCCCAGCTTAATGGGGAAGGCAGAAGACATAAAAACAACTCATGGAGGATGTGAGAAAAACCCTCTCTGCCCTTAACCTGCCTTTTACACAGGCCTTTCCAGTGAAGTCATGTTATTAAAAAAGCTGTCCAAGAATCCAGTTTTTGCCAATAGCTAGATGAATTTTGAATGAAAATGAGAACTTTGGAAGTGGTATTATCAACAAGTTTTGAATATTTCCTAAGGTGAACAGTGGAGTTTTTGGAAAAGAATCTTGCTAAATTCTGTAATTTAGGGGCACCTTTTACCAAGGAATTCTGCGATGGAACAGAGTCAAAGTATTTTTTTTTTTTTTTTTTTTTTTTTTTTTTTTTTTTTTTTTTTTTTTTTTTTTTTTTTTTTTTGTTTTGAGTTTTTATCCTTTCCATTCTGTTTTGCATTTTCTTGTTTTGGTATTAAGAAAAAGAGTGAAGAGTTTTCCTGATCTACCTTTTCTATAACAGTTATTTTTTCTGATCCTTTTATCATATCTCTTCTTATTCATTCTGCTCTGAAATAAAAAGGCTTAGTATTTTCCATCTCTTTTTCACATTATTCTTGTTCCATAACTCCAAATATACTTGTTTTCCCTTTCAACAACCTGTTTATTTCTTCCATATCTTTTTGAAGTTACAGTGCAAGAATAAATAYTCAGTTCTACTAGAAAAAAGAACCGAATTTTACTTGAAGATATTAGACTAGGGGTTTTTTTATCACTGTCCTATTCTTTACACAAGCTAATGTATCCTGCTCCCTGGTGAACAAAATTCTTCAACAAGTCCACTGCCTTCCAACACTGCCCTTCAAGAAACCATATAAACCAATTTTTTATTGTACTCCAAACCTTTTTCACTTAAAATGACCATAATCACAGAGTAAGAACTCAACCAGAGCAAGGAAAAAGCTTGACCAACATTCTTGTTAAGCAATCCATTTCCATTTCTTTATAGGCTAGAGATGGAAGTAATTGAAACCAAACTTTTGTCATAACCCTATGAATAAATTCAGTGTGTCTTTTTATCAGTATTTCAAGGAATCTGTAAGTGTCAGCCATAAATARACTTTACTTTTTTTCAAACAGGCTGATGTCTACTTGGTTTGGGGCAGGGTAGAAGACTGTCACAGAGTTTTCTTTAAAAAACAAAAGAATGACTATTTAAGAATGTTAATCTAATAACACTCTGCACCCCTTACTTCTGCCTGATGGTTTAATTATTAGTAACTCAGTTCTGTTCATTAGGGACCTATTGTGCTGCTGTTGGCAAAACAGAAATGTCACTGCATGTTAAATAATTAAAAGCAGTAAAACAAACATTATCTTTTGAGTCCTGGATTTATAAATTGCTGTTAAGCATGCAATCCTTTAATCAATAACTACTTATCTATTTTGTTTTAGCGAATAATGAGTATAAATTCTTTCCTGACACTCTAATTACGATTTGATGGCTTCCCAATTTTTCCTACAGTAACTATAGATACTTTGGTTCATTTTGGTTTTACTGTAGAGTATAAATATGAGCAACAGTTTGTGTATCCAAAAAGTTATCCAGTAGGACTAGGCTATGTTTCACCAAACCAATTAACACTCAAAAAAAAGGGAAAAAAAGGTATTAAGTATTTCTGTGTGACCAAAATCCTCTCTCATTRATCAGCAGACTGATGTGTGCCATATCTTTGTCCTGCAGCAGAGAAATTAGTTCAAATTCTTTCCCAAGCAAATTAGAATCTTGGAAACTTTCAGGGAGAAACGGCAGTGAAAGGTTATTGAATGGTCTTATGTTGCTTATGTGAAATAAAGTAATGGTCTTGCTGTGCCCAAGTCACCAAAATTTTGAGATAATTCCTATGAATAATTCCTATTCATTAGGAGTGGGGTCCTAGTTATAGAGTAACCCTGTGCACTCAGTCCTTAGTTCCTACAACCCAAATTTTTACACCACATRCAGTGTATTTTACCACCAAAAATTGCCATTATTGAGCTCTGGTAAAACAAAGATTGAACAAAAGCAGTCTGACTCAGAAAACTTTGCTAACAGGCAGATTTTTTCAGACTGGAATAATCATGGGAGAAATTCTTTTGCAACTGAATATCATCATTCTGCTTTCTCATCTTTTTGGTTCGGTTGCATTATGGCAGTCCTGTCAAGAAGTTGTTCCAGCTTCAGTCAGAGCAGAGAGAGCATAATGAAAAATAAAAGGCAGAGTACATCTAACTGTTAAAAATGATTACTGCTGACGTGAAAGAAATGCCAAGAGGAGAATAATGCCTCTGCTGCTAACTTTGTCACAACTTGGGAAAAACTTTAGGAGCCATTAAGAGAGTCACTTTCATACTACAATTTCAAAACAGAGTTGAGTACATGTAGGCCAGATTTGGAAAGGAAGCAAACCATTAAATCATCATGTAGGTATTTCTATTGCCATACTGGCAATGATTACATGTTAAAGCCAGAGCTAAAGTACCCCCTACCTATTTTCTTCCCAACTGCCTTTCACCAAATCAGAAAGCTGCCCTCCAACAGCTAATGCCTGAGCAGAATAATTACTCAAATCCTTGGAAAGCAAATACTTAAATTAGCCTGAGGAGCACCTGTCTTACCAGTTTGGTCTTATTGTAGCTGTGTACAGAATGCTCTCATAATTCAGTTCCCTTTCAACCAAGGGTGGGTTAATTGTGATAAGAAAAGGCAGGTGTGATCACAGGGACACAGCAGCATAAGCATAATAAGAGAAAAAGGCTTTGCAGATAYTTATATCAGGGCTAGCAAGTGTCTGACCTGAACTGAACAGGTCTCTTCAGGAGAGTTGAATGGCAGAGAATAAGAAAACCAGGAAAATGTAAGATCTGCACTTACTAGTTTGAGAACAAAGTAATTCAATACACCAGAGTGACAAAAAATCATTCTTTAAAGAATCCATTGCAAGCTGGTCTTCACAGCTACTTCATGCTTCTTTTCTTTTTTCCTCTAGTGGGTCTCTCACAACTGTGATTTCTGAATTTCTATTTTCTGTTCAGCAGACCCAAAGTACCCTTTGCCTGAAAGCATAGTTTTATGTGATGAAAATAGGTAACTCACAGCTACAAACTCCCCACTCCTGGCCTTAGCAGACCACCTGTTACAGTGTTWTTTTTTGGGCAGTATCTAAGTCTAACCAGGTTTTCATTGCCTGCACCTCTGCTCTAGTTGGCACACAATGATTCTGTATAGAACTGTTACAGCAGTAGACATAAGAAGACAAACGTTCCATATTAAAAGGGAAAAACTCAAGTGAAGTCTAAAATCAAWTGTCAATAGGTACATTTATTTTCTTCAAGAATAAAAATTCAGCAAGAAGCCAAAAAAACCAACTTAACATGCACTGAAGAGCCCATCAAACCTGGGAGAGTGCTGGCACTTATACACAATATATATGATGCATAGTGCATAGCTAGAGTATCGGTCCCAACTGTGGCAAAGAAAACTCACTCATTTTTCATGCCTGGTTTTCAACACTCAACTCAAACTGGCAGACTCTCTTTTCCATTTTCCATAACCATTCATTGGATGATAAATCCATCTTCAAGCTCTATATTTTCAAGGCAAAGGTTGCTTTTTGTTTGTTTCCTTCCATGTAGGTACATAGGCCCACAGCACAGACAGCCAAGAAACCCTGCCAGAAAGCAAAATGGATATTTCAGAAACAAAAAACAGGAACAGGGAAAGAAGGAACATCATGGGGAAGAGACAGAATAAATGGGCTCACTCATGCTGGACTCTAAATGAAAATGAACTGTGGCTTCTACAGGTGGGAGATGGGCACAGGGAAGGGAAAAATGAGACTGAGATTGTGCGTCAGCTCCCAAAATGTCACCAAGCAGTAATTTAACAGAGAGCGAATTACGGAGGGGAAAAAAAGAGGAAGTGTTACATAGGCTTTTCATAATTTCTTCAACATCTTGGTCTCATATGTTCTTCTGGGCTGGTGCAATCTGCATATTTGCAATCTGAATGAGCTATTTTTAGAATACCAACCGGTTGCTATCTGCAGAGTAAACATCACTTGGGGTCCAAGATCTAAGCCAAAGCAATTCATTCACTGCTCACTTGACAGAACACCATAATGCCAACCGGAGAATCTTTTCCTCCTATTTGCCCTGTGGGAACTTGCAGGTTATTTTTAGGCAATCTTCCCTTTCMTATGCTCCAGCTGGTAGTTCATTTTTTCCTGGTCCCTTCCATTCCCTAGACACAACCACACTGTGTCCCCAGGTACATATTATTCCCCACAAATTCATCTGTTTGCCTTTACTGATCATAATGGATCCTTGAGCAAATTGATTCTGTGCTTATAGATATTTGCATTTTCAACATGTTTGGTTTAGTGCTGAAATAAGAAAAGAGCAATGGAAAGACGAGAAGAGAATCTGAAAARGACAGGAATTAACTTCTCAGCATGAATAGTACCAACTACAGATCCATGTTCAGACATAAGTAATTTCAAAGGAGAGTTAAAGGAGATTAGTATTTGGGGAATTTTATCCATATATGTGCATAGATGTGCATATTTAGAAATATATTACTAAGGCTAGAAAATTCAAAGTATAAAACCATATTTGAAATTCTTTTAAGTTTAAGAAATGAAAAATGCACTGCTCAGGTACCTAAGAAACTTCAATTTATTCTACCTACTTGTCAAAAAGTAATAGTGCAGATTTAAAAAGCACCTCATAGGCACACAATAAAAGACCAAATTAAGGTGCTTTTTAAAAATCTCTCTGCTTTGGGATATTTTATATGCACTCTTACCCAAATACTTCACTTGCAACTTTTACTCAGTGAAAATTGCTTATGATATCAACTCTTCCTCTTTATTCAGTGATGTCATTACAGGTCTAATGGGGACTCCACAGCTCTATTTCCTAAATATGCAGAGCTTTAAAGGTTTCTGGAGATATCTGGGATACAGAACACACCTACAGTCAGTAAAAAGTTCCCATTTAATTAAGGAATTATTCTGAAGTTAACCTACAGTCACATCTCCATAAGTATCTTAGAAACAGTATCAGAGCTCGGTTTTACCCTACCCTTCCTCAGGGGTTAACTAAAACCATAGTTAAGATACAGATAACAATAAGGCAAAAGTCTCAGAGGCAATTCCCAGCTCACTGAATATCTCTTCATGGGCAGGTAGTGAAAGCTAGTAATATAATTAAGCAGTGAACAATGTCACAAATGGGTGCAAGTAAAGCAGCATGTGTACAGAAAAAATAAAATTCTGTAAGGTCAAGTTAGACACCAGCTTATGTCAAAACCACTTCAACGTTAAGGTTTCAGTCTGTGCCAGAAATCCTGTCACTGCTCTGCAGCCTCACATGGCATGTTCCTACTCTCTCTCAAACAGCTAGGTGTAACTATTTAACCATTTGAGGGCCAAAGTAGAATATGCAGCTCCAGCTAACACTAATAGGGGCTGTAGGTTTATTCAGCTACACATACTGCTATAAATGTATTTCTTGGCCCATAGCTCTAAAGTAAGAAAAAATCCCATTCTGAAATTTCCAGGAAAAAATGTTCATGTTTCAGATATTTTCACAGGGTGAAAAACAAAAATATTATAGCACAGTTGTTACAGGCAGCATAAACTGCAAGATAAAGACAAACCAGACCTTCAGCAAAATATCTGAACACAAAAAATCAGTGATGGTTCAGGTCTCTTACAGTGATATATAAAACAAATCGAGTCATTTGCATGGATAGAATACAGTGGACATAACTCACAGCTAAACCCTGCAACTTGCAGCTAGAAATTATTTCAAAAACTTTCTAACAGCTCTGCATCATCCAAGCAACAGTATCACTCTAAAGAGAGAATCTGAAACCATCTGTGTTTGTTAATATGGCCTTAAGTGTTAAATTTGCTGTTGCTGTCTTGAGCTATGTCAAGACTGTTTAAATAAAAGCTGTGACTTGCTAAATCCTGTCCCTAGCTAATTAAAACCACGGGTTTGAAGTATGTTGCCTAATACATTCTCTTTACTCGCTGTGCACTGTTGATACACTTACTAAAAAATTGCACGATACAGGACACAAATTCAGGGCTGTAAATACAACAGAAAAAGAAAGGAAAATGTGAATTTGATTGAATTCTCAGAATATCAAAAAATCAAATGTACTGCTGTGATTAAGGAAAGGAGGAGCGTCATAAAAATGGAAAAAATTCTTGATGTTTAAAGGAATCTATTTTTTAATGGATAGTATTCATATATAAGCCAGGAAAATGCAGGTTATCATCTCAGACAGATGTTTTACAGGAAATTGTTTTCACTATTGGAAGACTGACAAAATAAAACTATTACAGTTTGTTTTTTTTTTTTTTTTTTAAATTGCAAACTCTATTCAAAGAGGCATTCAAGTCATTTATTATGAAAGGCACAACACAATTCATTAATGTGGCAGATCTTTTCTTCCTCTTGGGATCTGAGATAATTCAGAAAGAGCACCGTGTGCTCCCTTCAGTTTTAGGTGGACACATTGTCACTTCATTGTTTTAGTTACAGGCTGGTTGCAGTGAGAATTGGTTTTTAGGTTGGGAAAATGTTTTCCTAAAGCTCAGTTCTTTCTAAAGGATCTAATGACTTAGTCAAGATACCATCCACGGAGGGGATCTTGCMCTTACAGTTTGTGCAAAAGAACCTTCCAAGCTTTGATTAAGTTTAGATCTGGAGGCAAACTTCTTCATTCTGATTCCCCACTGTCCATCAGTCAGCTTTCTGATGTAGCTGTAGCAAATTACAGCTGCCAAAACATTATCTATCAGTTATTGAAGAATGCCTAATGATTGCGCATCAGAGTAAAGCTTTTTAAGTCAAAAAGAGATAAAAAATGTATTCTGGTTCTGTCAGAGTACACAGCTCTTTGACAGGAACCACAAATAACATGCAGACATAACGTGCAGAAGGGAAACAAATATATAGGGTTATATTCACCTGAGCCAGGAACTTCTGAATGTTAAAATTTTTCACCTTCCCAGAGGCAATGGATTCTTGGCTCATCCAATGTACCTGAGACAATTATCAGGCACAATCCATGYCCCTGAAGGTTTTTCTTTAGCAAGAAGCAGCTTGTGCAACAAAGCCACATTCTAGTTCTGTAGCAAATACTAGGAATAGAAGCAATACTTCACACCTTAGCAAAACCATGGGATAATAGTTATAGCAGGGCTATTGGCAGGGGCCTGGGCTCTCCTTGGATTGCTTTGGCAATCTCTAAGCAATGTCTTTAACCCCTGTTGCCACTGAATGGATTGTAGAGACCTAGACTTCATTGTCAATTGTCCCAAAAAAGGCAGGGGGAAAGGGGGGAAGAGGAAAAAAACAGAAGACTTCTTAAACTTAGAAAAATTCTCATTTAGAGAAGACTAAATTCACTCTGAATTTAATGGAATTACTTCAGCTTTACACTTGTGTGATCAGAAGTGAGTTATGAATTGTAGTTMAGTCCAGCTGGATTTATGAGCTTGCTCAGCCTGATATCCCCATCCATCAGCACAGCATGCAGAAACCTTAATGCAAAACCTGATCTGATCTTTCCAATACAATGCCGTATCTATTATACTCCTCAACTTCATTAGCATTAATAAATTCAATCAATGCTGCAGTAAATAATGAAACTTGATCATGCTTCTTGTTCACAACCTCTCAAGGAACACAGTAGTGCTGATGGCAGCCTCACAGCTTTAGGAAGAAGCATCTAAAGTAATTATTTGCAGACAAACTGGACAATTTTATGCCCCATTTTAATGAGGCAATTCCTGAGATAGTAAGCCATTTAAGAKCCAGAGAACTATCATGGCAACTTTGAAGTGTACTTTGTTGGGCTGAACTCAGGAGMACTGTGCCTGCCTGTACATCCACCAACATTGCTTGAATTTCATCTCCTTGCCACAGGGTTAGACAGGAACTCATGTAATTGTGATAATCTAAACATTGCTAAAAACTCAGGCTWCTCACTAGGGGAGGAACACAGCGCTATGCTAGGACATAGATCTTCCATAGTTTATTTATCATTWGCAGAAAGTGCTTTATAGCACTGCATAGAGGTTGCCATAAAACAACGTTTTAAGGCTCTCTCAACCATATTTCAGCCATAAATGTCCTATAGATACAGGAAGGAAAACTACCAAGGTTCAATATTATCATCTTTATTACAGATGACCTCACTATTGTGATCTCCATAAAGAAAAAATATTAAACCATTAAAATAGTCTGAATCCTAAATTAATACAGGTTTACTGCTCATATCTAGATCTAAATGGCCTGACTTGCAGTGCAATTATTTTTCTAAGAAAATTTTGTTGACAGCATCATTAACAGCGATCAGACCAGAATAAATGTTACCTCTTCTACTAAAAATGTGACTTCTCTGGCAGAGTGTCCCATATATTAGTACACATCCATCAGCAATTCAGTTCTCAGTGAAGTTTTATAATGAATGCTACATTAAAAACCACGACACAAATTAATGAAAATTCAGTCATCGCACTATATACAAAGCTTAAACAACTGAAACAGCTACCCTGTTCAATCCAGAGATTTCTATTTCCTTTTTACACTACTTCTCACTAGTCCTATTTTTCAGTATGGTTCTGTAACACAAAAATACTATTACAAGCTGTATTATTGAAGCTCATAATGATTCTTATAAAAATCCAAAAGTGACAGTAGAAAAAAATAACATTACTTATTGTTTCACAATTTTTTTTTAATTAGATGCATATGTTTGATGCCAAAGTGTGTTTCTGCTTAACTCGCAGCTCTCTACATCCTAAATCTCAAAAACCCCAAGGCAATTTCTACTGCCTTGTGTCAGAGTACGGCAATAGCAACAATTCTCATTTCTGAGCCTATTCTACTGCATTATTCTACTGGAACTTCACAGAATTTGTCCAWCTTACTGAAGTATTCTCAGATAAACAACACATGATTTATGAAGACGGTTAGTTTTACTTGAACACAGCAAATTTAAATCATTAAACTTGCTTCCTTACACTGGAATTAATTCTGTCTGCAAAAGTCATATTTCACTACAAAGCAGTGTTGCTCTCAATATGGTTTCCTACCACAGAGTGCTTTAGAAAGAATTCTCTCATTTTTTTTTTTCTGTAGAAAGCTCATTTTGCCCTGTTTAGATAGTAATGATTGCAGCAAATTACAGAAAAAAAAATGCTGGTTAGGGGTTTTTCTTTTAAAACTGTGAATTTCTTCTAATTTTTTTTACCCTTTGTAAGTCCTCTCGGACTCTGGAAGGGACACATAGAATTTCTTCTTCTGGTTTTGACTATAAAGTACTGCTGGAGAAGGTACATTGCTACAGCCACTGTGTGGTTGCATCACAACAGAACTGTGAACAGCGTTCTGCAGACAGCAACACATCCCTTGGCAATCAGGTTGCAGGAATTTGCCCAAAAAACAGAACAACTCCAGGTCTTAATGTTGCAACAGGCCCCAGGTTATTCTTTCCTTTTCTTTCAGCTGTTACATTTTCTCAAATGGGTAACACAGAAATCAATTACAGAAAGTTTCATTCCTGGGCATGAAAGAGGGCTTTGGGGRATAGCAAGCTCTGGCAACAGTACATCCTTATTATTCACCTTGATACTGCTTTTGCACATTGTGCTCATCACAGTTCAATGGTACCTGACAAAACTAATGCTAGTTTTCATCCAGCACCAGCTTGTGATGTTAAATAAGAAACTCTGTGTGTGAACGTGCTTTTAAGCACTACAGTGCACCAAAGAATGAGCTGTTTTCAGCTAACATTGAGCCACTAATGATTTTAATGAGAGTGCCTTCTGGATTCATATTTTTTTCATAAAATACATCACACTAAAACAAAATCAATGAGAAACATTAATTAGGGCCTTTTTAGACGCCTTCTGTGGTGTTGTTTTTCTTTTGAGAAGCACCAGATGAAGAATGCTGTGCTTTATTTAAGCTAAGTTGTTTGACATTTAGATGAGAGAAAAAAGAGAAAAATACTAACAAACACAGGAACAATTTTTGACAGCTCTTTGTCATGCAAGAGAGAAAAAAGGGGACCGACTGTGAGATACTACTTTGAAGCCCTGGAAATTTGTAATGAAAAATTTAAGATACAAGAGAGGAAGAAAGATGAGCTATTCATTTGGTTCTGCATATATTAACACTTGTAATTCAAACTAAAGGTTTGCTATGTGTTTTCATAATTTTGACTCTAATAAATATCTTGGAGAATTGCTTTGATATTCTAAGATCATGCGTGTAGCTTGCATCCATTAAGAAAAATGGGGAACAATCATCATCAGCCCTCTTGGCGCTAATGAGAAGGTCATTGCTCTTTAATTATCACAGACATGAAACCGAAATATTTCAAAGGCTTTGTGGAATACAGTGGCTATGGGCAAAGCTGTGTATCTGTTTATAAGTCTGTCTGTCCCAGAGCAAGTCAAGTGGAACGTGCATCTTCCATTCTCTAGCCTTTCTGCTTTTGTGTGTATTAAATTTGCAAGTTTGTATCACTGTTTCTTGCACATCAGATTAATCTGGGAAATTTAGACCAGCTATTAGCAGGGGCTGAGTAGGAGGGAGGAGGGCAGGGAGAGGCGGAGAAAAAGGGGTAGAGATGTGAGAATAGTAAAATGTTCCTCATCAGGAGATATTGTGAAATAAGTACTAGTGTTCTGTGTGACCTTATTTCCCTCAGTAGGGGTGTCATGAAGAAATAGAAATGGTGAGGTGTTGCAGGAAAATATTAGCAAATTAAAATTTTGTGTTTGGCTTTGGTTGTGATCTCACTCATATTTCCACCCTTGCAGAGGAAGTGACCACAAGGGGAACAGATAGATTTGAGGCAAACCAGGAGCTGAAATAAAGAAAAAAAAATAATTTTTTTCTTGTTGTTTCTGAATTCGCCAATACAATTGCCTCCTACCCTGGTACAGAACTAAAGCAGATCTTTCCCTCACTCCTAATGTTTTTGCACCAAACGCATTAATCCATTAGTTAAAATTTCCATTATTTCTGGATTAAATAGACTGTTTTGACTTCAGTAATAGGTAAACACCTTTATCTGTCATGCAAGCGAAAGACTGAAGTGCAGAAAGGGAAATTTTCTCTCTGGGAGGGAGAGAGGAAAGAGGAAGATCSAGTTTTGCATACAATTTCCATTTTGTTTTATACAGTTTGAAATRTTACAGCTGAACAGCTATCTTCTTTCTTTTTGCTCAATTTTCACCTTTGGGAGCAGTCACATTCCCAAAGGCACTGTTGAAATGTGTGTGGGAAGGGGAGGGGTGGAAAGAGAAAGCATTCAAAATACCAGCAATCAAAAACTGATCTCCTCTGGATGCTTTGTTCTAATAGAGAGTTATGGCAGAAAATGCAAATTTAGCTTCTAAATCTAAAATTCACAAGTATTTCTCATAATTAAGAGAGTTCTCAGTCACCAGCATTGGAAGACTGATACTGAATTTACAATACAAACTGGCTTATGAGTTTAGATSTCTAAATATTCATTGCTGGAATCTGATGTGAACATTTCAACAGAGTAATACAGCAGCAAATCTTTGTGACAGATGAAAAGTTTACCTTCCTGCAGCAACCTTTGTCTTGAAAGGCAGCTTAGGTGGAATTACATTAGGCAAGGAGGAAATGATTTTCCAAATTATTTCCGACAGAGATTCCAGCTAATTTTCCTCATAGAATTTCACCTTTCGGGGGAAATACAAATTCTCGTTCCTCCCATTGCCAGACGTTGGACCAGAAAAACTTCTGGGTAATTTCAGCGATATTCAAGAGGAAAAAACACCACCCTATTTTTTAAAAGTCTTTTATAATGTTTTACATGCAGAAAGCAAGAGAGGAAAGTTAAGTCCAAAAGGACCATGTGCTAAGCCAGTGTAGAATGGTAGCTACACAAATTTCATCTGTTCATCTTGTAAAGCAAACAAAAATCATTGCAAACTGATAGAATACCCTGAAACCAGGTAAAACAGCCTAATCCCCAAAGGAGGCAAGTCACCAAGTAAATGATTCTGACTGAAAAAGTAAGATTGCCCTATTAAAAACCAATGTAAACATTTTCACAGGAGTTTTCCCTTGAGATCTACATGCATAACTGTACAGAAAGATCAGACTGCCTTTTTCAAAGAGGACCTTGAGTAATCATTTCTAGCGTAACTAAACTGCCTTGATGTGGTCAAAGCTGAAGCAGAGCTGATGTCTGAACTGAGATATGCATCTGAATATCCAGATCATGAAATCTTTTCTGACCTTGCTCCTTCCCAGTCTCCCAAGAACCTGCTTCCCACAGTAATTTGGGGACCAATGCACCTCCCACAAGCACTTCATATGCAGTCAAGGTTCCCCCTGACCAGATTTCAGAGCACAGAAAAATGGAGTTAAACAGAAGCCGTGCTGAGAGTGTCAGCTCAGTGCCACAGCTGGACAGCAGCTGGCCCAGTGATTGCAGTGACCCCTTCATTAGCCTGGAGAGCCCAGTGCTTTCTCTCTTCCCCATTACCATCAAACCTTCATTTGGAGAGGAGCACAGAATCTGTGGTGTCTCATCTGAGAGTGTCATCATCTGGTTGGTATTTATAACTCTGTTAATTCTCACCTGCCCTTCTAACTGGGCCATTTAAAAAAGAGCCAGAGAAAAATCACCCCATGTAGTCAGCAGATAAAATCTTCAGTGTTATGTCAGAAGAGCACTTGATCCTCTGTCTGTAGGAATACTGGCTGTGAGAGGTACTCAAAGGAGACCATTTCCTAATGATCTTGTTCTTGAGGAAAGAGGGACATTAGCTGGATTTCAGAATTTCATGCGAGAAATCCACAGTCCAAACTAGATTGACAGAAAGACAGTGTTGGGCTTCACTCTGTATTTTCATAAAGAGCTTGGGGAAAGATGCAAGTATGGTCAGGGAAGGTGAGCATGAGACTGGAATCTTCTAAATACATAAGAAACAGAAAAAATATTTTCTAAAATTATGAAAAAAAATTCAAAAGCAAATCATTTATGTCTCATAATCCTTGGATTCTCTCTCTCTTTTGCACAGGCTTAGGGAGAATGGCAGCATGCAGGTTCAAGCTGCTATCACAAAACACGTAAATAGGAAGTGCTCACACCTGGATAGAGCCAATTTTCATCTGTAAATCAAGCAGCACAAAAAGCACCAGGGAGCAAGTTTCCTGTTTCAACATATTATGCTGCTAGAAATATTTAACATGTTCCCAAATACCTCTCATTTACAGTGTTTTCTATCCTTAAAACACAAAGGCATAACTTCTCAATATTACATTTTGTTTATAGGTTTGTCTCTAGCTTTACACAGCTCAATATCCAGAAATATAGCTACAGAAATAGAAATTTATTTTATCTGAATAATTCTTAATTAAATTGCCCTCTTTATTTTGACTACTCTTTGCTTTCTACCTTTGGCATCTTAAATTCCTTATTTAATGTTTTTTTGTCTTGATCGTCAAAAGGTATGGAGTAAATTTAATTAGTACTAAAACTGTTCCTTGCAGCCCTTCATACTTTCCCTACCTCCTTGTATCCTGAACTGACTTAATTCACAATTACTTTTCTGCCTATTGTACCAACGCACTTTAAAAAAATTAAAAATCATCAGTTCCTGTAGTGGATCCCTTCACAATATTTGCAAAACTTGCATGTAATTAGAAAAACCCTTTGTGTGGCACTGTATCAAAACATTGAGAAAGGAAATGAAAACAGAAGAATGCTAACAGCATTACAGGATGAAAGATTATACAGCAATTTTTACCAGGGCAAGCTGCATGAGCCTTTGCCAGCCAATGGTGGGGATTTGTTATTATTTCAATCTCTTAACAATGGAAATGCCACATAGTGCACAAACAGCTTCCTACTTGAGTTTTGTATTGTCTCAAAGCACCTCTCTCCTACTGCCACTTATTACCAACCCTTCTTTCTTTTTCTTCACCCCTGTATCACACACAACCTTGAAAGCATCATCTATCATGGAAAAGAACAATCTCCTTTTTTTTTTTTTTTTCTTTTTTGTGTACTTCCCATTTCATCGTTCTTAAGAGCACAGAGGGTGAAACAGAGTGATGACTGCTCAGTTCACCTCCACTGCTCTCACAAGAACCAAGTATCTTGGTAGAGACATTCATGGAAGGCACAGCATGCTTCCAGAACTGAGCTAGTAGCAGAAGGAAAAAGATGGAAAAATATCACAGGTGTGGAGAAACTTAAACAACGTGGAAGTGCAGAGGACTGCACAGAAAAGGTACAGCTTGCAGCAGTAACAGGGCTCTGATTAAATGTATCTGAAAATCCAAGCAGTGAGGTCTAATCTGCCCTCTGGGAACAGCTTTACACATTGGAGGCAGAGGTTGTTCTTTGGGTACCCAGTCTCAGGGTTAACTGGTGTCTGAAGGACACAAACACACCAGTTAAAGAAATTCAGCCCTTACTCCATAGGTATCGTGAAAAAAACTGCCCACACTTATTTTGAAGTAGAAACACTGTGAAAGTTCATGAAAATAAGATTGCTGGAGCTGTAAGGCAATGGAAAACCTGAGCATGAGGCAATGAATTCCGAGGCCAATGGGGGCCTAAGGGGCCAAACCCCAAACCCTGCACCTATTAATTTCATGCCATTAGCTCCAATAGGGCCATATCCAATAATGATGAGTGCTGCTCCTGGTGCGGTTGTTTTTATGTTGTGTTAATACAGTGTTAAGCCAGTTGTTTAAAACTGCTTTGCAGTAATTAAGTAATGGCAGTTACTGTTACATGTGTTTATTAGTAAAAAATGGTAAAGAACTGTTGCTCTTCTGTTCTTTATACGTGGCCTCAGGGATTCTACCTTTTGTAGTCCCCAAAGTCCCCTCTCATTACTGGACTAAACTTGCCAATAAAATACTACAGGGGATAAAGCAGTTTATTTTTTTTATTTTCAGTGGGGTGGGAGTTCAGCTGAACCTGAACACCACCAGAACAGCAGCTGCTGATTTCTTGGAATGGGAGAGTCAATCCTTACAGTGAAGGCTTTTTGTGCCTCTCCCCTCTCTCCTTTGGGCTGCAGCATCACCGTGACACAAGAGGTGTGTGGGTGGATGCTGCAGTTTTCCTCCTGCCTTCTCTTCCAGAACAGTAAAAKGGCTGGAGTCAGCTGTGACTTATCAAATGAAGTGTCAGAAATCTGTAGCACAAAAATCATGGGGCTTTCTCAAGGCAACACTCACAAGTGTTCACAAAGGTTACAAAGCCAAAATCCAAACCCACTTGTTAGAGCAGGCAGAACAAGCCTGATTTTCCACTGCCTCATACCTTATATACTCCTTAACAGAAATGTGAGGTTGGCAACACAGAAAAGCTCTACATTCCCATTCTGATATTTGCTCACTAGACAGAGAAAATATGGAGAATCTGCCTGAAAGCCCAGCTGCATGTAATGATGGCTGCTCAAAATACATCTTATGACACCTGCATCATTAAAAAAGGAACCACAACTTGTGTCCCACAAAGGTTGATTATATAAATTGCCATGAAACATTGAAAGATCTGTAAATCAAATTACTCTATTTTTCACTCAAGAAAGGAAGTTCACTACTCTTTTTTCCAACTTCTTCCAACTACTAAGGAATATAAAGCAGAACTTTTACTCCAAGTAGGTAGCCTATAGGTAAGACACAATCATCCCATGTCCAAAGGAATATTTCTTAAATTTACATTTATATTGAACATAATATTTCAGTTTTCATGTGTGTTCTATCACTCCAGCTTTGTGTCTTCTATSACTACAGCTTTGACATATCTTGCATTAAGAACTTCAGTAAGTTTGGAATAAAAGTCTACCAGAAATGAGGTTTCTTAAAGGTAGCCTTTTCAGTAAGCTTAGTAACATGCCAGAGTTACAAGACACTAAGGTAATTTTTCTGGTCAAGGCTAGCTTTCAGTAAATCACTGTCCCATAATATTAGGGACCCAGTATTTTAAAGACACTTTTGTCGCATGTTTTAGCGGAAATGCTGCAAATAAGTAAATCCTATGCATGTCTGACTAGAAATTCAGGAGGCAATAGTCTTGAAGAATCTTAAACTGTTTTCTTTCTTCTCAACTCCTTATTTGAAGCATGTTTTTAATTATGCATCATTGCCCACACATAAATTCATTTATGTATATTAATTTTTGCTCCACTTAGCAGAGTGGTCACTTAATTAAATGTCTTCAGTTGTTTTAATGAAAAGAAAAAAAAAAAAAAAAAAAAAAAAAAAAAAAAAAACAAAAAAAAAAAAAAAAAAAAAAAAAAAAAGGATTTAACAGAATGTGTAACACTGTACATTTAAACATACTATTTGTTGCCTTTATTTCAGTCCATTTGTAACACTGATGCTAGGACATTTGTGGAACCCATATTAAAAAGTAATATACTTTTCTTAAGCCCCTAGACTGTTTAGCAGATTTTTAAATTGAAATCAAAATTATACAGATTTTTCATTCTGATAATTTTACCAATTCACTAATTCTTTAATCTTTACAGGTCATTGAACAGCTTCACATTAATGAGATGTAGTTAAGAACAAATTTTACAGTTTTTTCTCTCTTTTTTTTTTGAAAAATGTTGCATATCGTTTGCAAATTAGAAAGAACTTGTTCCATTTATGGTACATTTATTTAAAATAATCGAATGCATGAGAGCCAGCTGAACACTGTGTGCAATGATGCTTTAAAACAAATTACCATTTATTTATAAGGAAGAAATAGACTTTTAAAAAGCTCACAGGCTGCATTTCATTATTAATGATGTTCTCCATGCAAAACCGATTTCTTTCAATAAGATACAGAAACAAGAGAAAACTCAAAGAAAATCCAGGAAAGAAAGCAGTTCTTGGGGACATGCACATTTTACACATTAGAAATTTCTAAAATATAACCAAAAACTGATGGCACCTGAGGTGCACATATGAGAAATTTGAATGGCAACTCCTCTGCAGCTGCTAGACAGTSTCAAACAACACAGGAGATAATGCATTTAGGAAGCCAAATTAGTCCATATCAGCATGTAAARAACTTCACTTTCTTCCAGTGAGCCCAAGGCATTCAAGAAACACTTCTAACATCAGATGACTGAAAGAATCAATATTTCAAAATTATTGCCAACTATAATTTCATGCTGCAGAAAGAGTGAAAGATTATTAATTTGGCTCAAGTATGTTAAATTTCTATTATTCTATTCAAAAGTGAATGAACTCTATCTTTTTAAACAGCAAGTTAACCACCATGGGTTACCTGGGCCAGGTTTGATGCATGGACACATGTGAACAGCACTCATGAAAATCAGCACTCAGCTCTGGCCAAGAGATACACTGTTGTTCAGTCCAGAAAAATGAACTTCCTGAAGATTAAAGTTACATGTCTTGGCTGAATATTTTTATGCTGTTCAACCATTCTCTAGGCTTGCTTGTAAAACCTGTCAAATGTGCATTTGACTCCCTGTGGAAACTTAATAGAAAGTACTTCAGACTATTTATAAACAGTTATTTCATTACAGAAAATCAGCAATCAGTCAGGAAAAAAACATGTATTTTGAGGGGTAGGTAGTAAGGTTTATCTCCTTCAAAA
This sequence comes from Malurus melanocephalus, assembly GCF_030028575.1. NCBI lineage: Eukaryota > Metazoa > Chordata > Aves > Passeriformes > Maluridae > Malurus > Malurus melanocephalus. Next base: position 189,840 of record NW_026623346.1, read on the forward strand.
AGAAAAAAAAAGCCCAAACCTTTAATTCTATGAGTCTCTGTTACAATATCAGCTTGCTCATCCCCTTGCACTTAAGCTCCCTCTTTCATGCCTTGTTAGTTAGAATCTRACCTGTAGCTCAAGATGGAGTACCACAGTTTGTTACTCAATTTTAACAGAAGTACAGATGGAAACATTAAAAAAAATAAAAATCTGTTAAATCAGTTTTTGAAAAAGCTCAGAAAATATTTTAGGTTCAAAAACATACAGGCTGTTTGACAATAATRACTATGCACCTGATAATTCCAGAAAACTTCTTAGTATAGAGGGATGAGATAGACAAAGCCTAGAACTGCTGTAACTAATTAGATTGCTGTTAACAGGCAGCAATAGAAATACCTGACTGCAAATTCCTATCTGGCCAGTGATCTAACAAAAATTCCAAATGACTCATTAGTGATCTTCACTTCAGGAGGTGCTTTTTGAAAACCTGAACTAATTCTTCTTCTTTCACTGAAACAGCTATTTGCATGAATCCTGAAATGCGAAAATTTAAGTTTCTYTGTAGCTGCCAGCTATTGTCATTGATGAGATTTGAAGGTTTCTAATAAGCTTCYTTCCAAAATTTCTCAGCAAAGCAAAACACAAAGAAAGTTACAGCTCCTGGGGCCTGTTTCCAGCTCTATCAGTCCCTCAGATGACCTTGCTTTCCAGCTATTCTGATTTTTACCTCTTGCAGCCTTGGGGAACAACATGGTCTCTGCATAAGTTCTAATTATTTCAATATTGTCTTCCCGATGTGGAGAGCCACTGAGATGCCATAGCCTCTCTTTATTCCCTGTCCTACTCCCAGATAGAGCCAGGAGCTGCACAGGGTTCACTTGCTGACCTCAACAGGCCAGGCTCCAGGTCAGATGTTAACACAGCAGTGTGCCATGGTGAATTTTATGACAGCAGAGCTCAGGATTCACACTAGAGCATTGGGAACAAGGTCTCTCCTTCCCTTTGTCGCTGCTCTTTGTTTCTATTGCTCCAGACACGGGGAGAGGGTAAAGAAGTCCCAGAGCTCAGGACAGAGAGACACAAGATAAAGTCAGAATACATGGAGATAAAAATGAAAAGAACATCTTTTGGGGAGAAGGCTTTGGAAAATCCAACTTTCTCTCCACTACCTGAGTCCAGGCAATGTAAGGAAGAGAGAGGACATGATTATTTACATCATGTTAACATGAGGAAAAGACACACTGCCCTGACCCTTCTCAAAGACAATGGCCTGYACTGAAGTACAGAAGCTTCTGAAAGTCACATAATGCCTACACCACAATTAGGTCACTTCTAAGACATTTCTTCCATTTTTTTTGAGGTCAAGTCCCATTCAYTTTGGGATTTGCACCTTTCTCTTCACGCTCTGACTAATAGAAAGCATGCAATGGAACCACTACAAGTAAAGTTTTGACTAAGAATCTGATTTCAGATGAGCAGGGGTTGATATAACTTATAAAAATTTCTGACCAGCCAATGCAATTGAAGCCAAAGTACCTCAACTTGAATTTAAATAACTCATGTAGCAGTAGTTTGAAACATTATTTGGCTTGTAATGAGAAAGTTGTGGAGTTACAATATGTACCGACAAGACTTAAATTACTATAACTCTATCACTGAAAAWTTTTATATGGGTAGTTTTTGGTTTAAATGTTTAAAGTATAACACTCATGCAACATTAAAAAATCTTTACTTTCAGGCCTGATGTTAACATGGATGGATACTTATAGARAAGGCAATCTCTCTGATAGGAGACATTAATTAATATTCTAGAGCTATAAAAAAATGCCAGTAGCCTTGGAACAAATATAAACTCCTGAGAAGTAGCTAAAAKTAGCACAACACTTTCTGTGGCATAAATTTACGTACTAGATAATTTACCTAAAATAATATCAATCTGCAATTTTGGTCATATTATTCCTGCAGCCATGATTGGCCTCTCTGTAAATGCATATACAGATCCGTGCAAAGCAATTTAAACAACAATTTTCACGTTGYCCCAAGCACTGACTCTTGAAGAATGCCACTGGCTGGATCCTCACCAGGCAATCCTTTAAGCCTGTTGGTGCAGCCAGCTTCCCACCCCCTCAGAGCCTACCCAAGTTGTTCATGTCTCAACAAAACAAAAAAAAAGAAAAGTTAAAATGTCATGTTGTCCATATAATTCGGAATCCTTTCAAGTAGACAGAAACAAATTTGCTAAGCTGAGAAGGCACTCAGCTACTCCTGTCGAGGAGTTGGGGGAACAATGAGGAGGCTATACCAGGGGATCATTACTTACTTTACATTACATTACAATCCTTACTTTAAGCATRCATTTATAGATATGAATTCTCATTTATATTTTTTTCCAGGTAAAATAATRGCAGTATCTTCTTGTGGTTTAAGAGAAACACACCACTTTACCAAAAGCTCAAATAACCAAAGAACTCGCATGTATTGATCTTTCCTTTATTCTCTAGAGATTTTAGTTATTGCAGTGTTTTGGGCCAACTGAAAAATATGTTTCCAGTCATTTGYCATTGAAAGCTTACAGTCTGCTTTCTAGGACCCTTATTAGTGCCTTTTTTCCTAAGGAAAATCATTAGAGATCTTCCACGTCTCCTTTGTGAAATCTGTGTGCTTCTGCTTCACTTCTCAATCCAATTTAACATGTGCATCTGTACTATTTTAGCRGTTGGTACCTTCACCAAACACAAGAAAAAAATAAGAGTAATGCATGATACTTGGTTTAAAACTAAATTTAACATTTGACTAAAAATACTTTTTCTTCAAAGCCCAAAAGAGGTCCCTTCATAACCAGCCTTAGCAGATCACAGAGGTTGGGATCTAGACTGCTTCTAAACAAGAGGTTGCAGATGCCAACTTTATTTCTCAAGTGACTAAACCAGACAGATTAACTCAGATGGAACAGGAAAAATATGCCTTCCTTGTCCCAACAAACCTATTATCATGAGGGCTGTGAATATTACGTGTTCAATGTTCTATGTGAAAGAATGAACAGCAAAAGCTTTCAAAATTTAGTCAGCTGTAAATGCGTACCATTCCTTGAACTTCGGATGTAAGCTCCCTTGAAAGTTGGCCTTTTTAAAAGTTAGAGAACAATATTTGAAAATTTAAGGCATAGCATAGCAAGAATAAAATTTCCCTGTTTTAAATATAATTCAAAAATTAATACATCATAATTTTGTTAAAATTATATTTTTTTAGTTGTGATAATTTTAGGTTTAAGGATGATCTGTCAATGCTGTAAAAAATTCTGTATTTCAAAAAACAGACATTGATTAGTCCCAGTTCTAACAGTTATCTTGAATTTCAGTATATTTGCTACTTCTTCCAGAATGACATACTTTGAAAGCAGCATTAATTCCAAAAGTAACAAAAACACAAGACTCTAACTACATGGTAGGAGAAAAAGGCTGTAAAGCATTAACTAAATACACAAATAAATTTTCCAGAATATATTCCAGTTGAAATAAATTATCTTTCCCACAGTAGTTATTCCAAAGCAAATTGGGGTTTGTTTCATGATAGAGCAGCCATACAGGGACAGCAATTAGCAAATGGTATGGCACTTCACATTTTTTGCAAACATCTTCAGTTCTTTATTTTAATGCAAATTAGACCTAGACCTTCCAGGAAATATTGGAGAAACCTGTCTAGACCCAGAGGGTTTTTTTTTAATTTTTTCCTCATCAAGATTTCTTTGAGGTGGAGGGCAATTTGGGCCAGAATAAYATGTGAATTGCTGGACCTGCCCCCCTGAAGGTAAATAATGCAGCTCTTTTTGAAACAAAATATAGCCCAGGTCAAGCTTTCCCTCCTTAGTTCCACTGGCAGCCTGGAGCACATGGAAATAGGCCAAAGTGGACAATAATAAAGCCAATGGCATTTTATCAGATACCATGGCTAGGGGCAGAATACAATCCAATGTGTACATTTCCAAGAGAATTCTTTTAGAAAGCACTTCAGAGAAATAAAACAAAACCAGTTTATTTTCCTTGATAATATTCAACCTATGCAGTACAACTCGCAAGAGACCAATAAATGATTGTTACTGGAAACTCTGAAAAATCAGTGCAAAAGAAAACATTTATACAAGTTTATGAAGGCTTCTGAAGTATGGCTGATACATTCAGGTCCAAAAGGGCTGTAAAGTGTCAGGATATTACACAGAGTAATGCTGATGGCTTTTACTCTATTTACATTGAATGCAGCTTAGTTTGCTTTTTGCATATAGGAAAGGTTAATTTTATATTGAACAATGTTTTGATTCTATTCCATTGAATTTCTTATAGGAACACTAAAGATTACTTGGATTAATAACAAGGGGAAAAAAGTTTTGTAGAAAAGGTATAAAATTTAGATCTTGGCAATTAGGTTCAGAGAAAGTAAAAGTAGCCCTGAACAATGACTCAAAAGTTCTTTTAACCCCTATATTTGTTCAGAGCAAAAGTATTTTTCTTAGGTAATTAAACTTGCTAAAAGTTATTTAGATACACTTCATACCTGGAGTAGGGCTACAGCAAGATTTTAATCATAATGTGATGCATCTCAGTGCAGCTTTTCAGCCAYGTTTGAGCCAAGTTTGCTAAGTTCATAAACCTTTCGCTAAAATTGGGTTAAGTCTAGAATGAACTCAGATTGATTTATCGCATTGCATTTTAAAAGGAAGTGTCTTGTTTTCTTCAGAAAGTTCAAAAATTCAATAATAGCCTCAATATTATAAATCAATGGGGTACCCTCTTATGAAATAATTTTGKATGTTCTGTCTATCCGACTTTGACAAGAGCACAGAGAAAGACCTGGGCCAATGACAGGACTGAAAACCARACAACAGTCAAGACTGCAGTCATAAAAATACATCTGCAGAAGGAAAGCTTGAAATACTAGGATTTTTTTTTTTTTTCACAGGAAACGGAGGGAGAAAAGGGAGGGAGCTACTGCACTAAACATGCAGTTTGAGGGAGTGTAGATGTTCCCGTGTCCCCTCTCAGTATGTGAGAATAAAGATTGCAAAAATACTCCTCTTAAAGTGTAGCATTCTTTTTAATTGTAATTTCAAACTGCTCTTTTTAAAAAATTTTTTAAAACATGTTATAAATAACCTGTAAAATTCATCATTATGATGAAAAAGCATAGCTTTTTAGGGAAAATAGAAGTGATTATATTGAAAAATCTCACTAATATAAACCACAATGATTAGCACAAAATCTGATTAGCTAAAGAGCTTAACCTGATTCAAGACAAGACAAAACTCATCTCTTGGACAGGTTAGTAGGTACTACCACTACTATTACTCACGCTATTAAATTTACCCATTATTAATTCAGCATTTTTATTTACTCATTATGCTATTACACTTCCAATTGTTTTAATTTAAGATTCTAAATTTAGTTTTTTAATTTTAATTTTTTACTGCCAAGGGTTGCTCTGAAATCAATAATGTGCAAAGATTGTGTGTGTTCTTCAGCACACAGTCTTCCAAGAGAGAGGCCTGAAGAACTGGAGAAGGTACTTCATTCATCATTATTGGGTGCATCTACTTTWTTTGGAGCCATCAATAACTGCCTTAAAAATAGAGATATCATGGCCAGACAATTCAGATCATTCTAGCAATAATTGATCTTTATCACTGCATACCACCACAGCAGTCTGGATAACATCTAGGAGCTTCACTAAAGTATTTGCATAAATCATCATCATGGAGCCCCTCTAGGCATTTGTTGGGTTTGAAGTAACTAAGATGCAAAAAATCCTCTTTGACTAATAGTCAAGAGACAGCAACTGACACCAATCGATGTCTGTAACTGAATCAGATRCAACAGATTCCTCCAGAAGCCTCGGCAAATACAATCTGGGGACGTGGAAAGAAATCAGGAGTGGCATTGGGAACATGAAAGAGAAGTAAGAATATGTTTGCTGAAAATATTAGAAGGGAGTGCAAAATATATGCGAGAATGCCAAAATAGTATGGATTAACCAGAGGAAGCCAGAGGAAATCAGAATTCAGTTTCTGTGCTCAAAAAGGCTTTTATTCTCTTTTCTCCATCTTCCTCTGAAGTTTCAGAGATTGACCACAACTACAAAGAATGCCTTTGGTAAAGGTGGACAGCTCTCAGACAACACAGAATACTAATTTTCCGAGACACGTAGCTCAAGATGTAAAACCCAGTAAATTAAAAGCCTCTGCTGTTTAGAGTCACATTGGATCATCAAACCATTTCTCTTCTGATTCTAGATGTTAATCCTGAGCTTTAGCAGGTTTCCAGTCTGCTTCACTCACTGTGGCTGTGACACATTGTATATTGGGTATGGAGAATGGGGGCACTCAGAGCAGTAGCAGCAAGAAACGTTCAGGATCTGAATTCCATTATGCACAGACATCCTTCCATTGCCTTGAATACTTTTGCAGTGTAAAAGCTCATGCACCTCAAGTTTAAACATGAAGGTTAGAGCACTCAGATTTAGCAAGAATGAACCTGGAGCAGGGATCCTGCACGATACTTGCTCCATGCCACCTGGCTTAATCTTAATATTTCACAAAACCTTAGGTTTTGTTGTTCCTGTAAAAGGCACTGCTTCCAGCTGCACAAAACCCACTAAACATTTTTACTTTCTTCCCAGCACAAAAGGGGTCTACAACAGTCTGAACTGTAAAAAAAACCTTAGGGAAGTATTTTGGAGACCTGTGTATCTGGGTGCCTAATCAAACATTTGGTTAGAGGAAGGTTGGACATCACACTGGCAGATAGTGCGGACATCAGTATGTTGTGGGATCATCCCTCTGCTACAGAAGGACACCTCTGGGGAAAGAAAGAGCACTGAGCAGTTCTTGATGTTGCTGGACTTCAAACTGCCAGTCAAGCCCATGGCACTTTTCAAACATTCCTAAATCAGTTCACATCCACACAGCAGATTATCGAGGGGGTTAAATGAGGCCACTGTCTGCTGGTGTTGAGCTTTGACTTGAAAGTCTCTTTCTCTCCACCTGGGTTACCACAGTTTGTACTGCCACGGGGGGAAGCCTCTGTGGAAAACAGCTTCTGGTCACCTTAGACAAGCCACTCTGCAGTTGCTATGTGACAGAGGAACCAACTCATTTGGACAACTTGGAACTTGAAGAAATGGCTCAGATTGAAACATATTCAACAGCTGAGCTCCACATCTGTGATGTGCATGAACCCAGTAACGTGCCAAACCTCACGTGTCTTGTGGGAGCAGGGGAAAGGCACTCAACTTGAAAGTTTTATTTTTTGGGGGGAGAGAAAAAAAAAAAAGCGCAGCTACTTCTGTGATCAGCTTCAGATGACAAAGCTATTGTCACAAGAAGAAAAAAACTAGGGAGTTATTTCTCTTCAAAATATTAAATTTAGATGAACCTTGACGTTTCTAGGTGAGAAACCAAAGTCTGGCTGCAGGTAATACATGGATGCTATATATGTCACTAATGAAATATATACAACAACTAAGACACATTAGTTAAGAGAGGCCCATTAGTCATTTGTGTGTTTACAACACAGCTCTTGCTGCTCCAACASAGCTCCTCTGGCTTGATGAGGTTTGTGCAGAACACCAGCGAGATTTTCCTACAGAACACAAGCTGGTATGGAGGAAATGCAAATACCACATAGTGCTGCGAGATCCAAATTCACTGAGTACTGTGGTAGCTGAATTGTTTGAAAAGACATATGGCATCCCAAGTGTAACAGATAGTTGAATCTCAAGGGGGAACCATTGTTCATTCATCTGGACCAAGTGACATTCTTTATGCAAGAATAATTCCTGATTAAAGGGTGAGTTTTAATGGAAACTAATTAGGCAACCTCTTTAGCCTGGGCATAATGATCAAATGAGCTGTCACACAGTACCTGATACAATGATCTCACTTGGTACAAGATTTTATTCCTTAGCAATTACACTCCCACGTTGCACTGCATGTGTTTATTGCCTGGAGCACACATGTCAAATTAAAGAGCAGCTTATGCACCTGATATTTAATTATTGCCTAGCACTACAGACAACCGGGAAATGTCAAAGCGAGCAGTCCTGCACTGGAGCAACTAAAACGGATATCTTCTCTGGCAAAGAAAAAAAAGAGATAAAATATGTATGGATGATTCAGTTGTCTTGCGATTCASAGTTACAAAAAATGGCCTCCCAAATCTTAAATTATTTACCATCGTGCTCAGTGCAGAGAATACTCCCTGAGCAGAAGGGTACGTGAAACAGGTTCATCAGCTCACACGATTATTTGTATTAGATGAATTTTGGCATGATTAGAGTGTTTACAAGAAAATGATGAAATTTGAGCTGATTTATACCAACTTCAAATACCAAAGGGATCATTTATTTATTCAGGTATGGACTAATTCACAGGTGTTAAAAGAAACATTCATTTCTGCAACTCTGTTATCCTGAAGTTAACTTAAAATCATCCTTAGCTTACTGGAAACGTTCCTAAATTCCTTCATGGTCAAATCACCTCCTTAATCCTAGCTGTAATAGGGGTGAAATGAATAGCCAGCAATGGTAAAAGAGATGTAAGCAAAGGGTTTCCAGCAAATTGAGACAAGCTAATCAAAAAGAAAGTTTTATGGCTCCAACAGAGGTGATGACAATAAGGTGAGGAAAAATCCATACTGCCCCAAGYTTTGAGCACAATTTTTAATAAAGAAAAAGTGTGCACAATACAGAGGAGTTTCTCTTAGCCATTGATCTGTAATGGAACACCCAAAGAGAGATACGAAYGGTATCCTGTGGCTAAGAAAGTTGTGCGTGTGTATCTTGGACCGTTCTACTCCAAATAAAGGAATCTAATTACCCGTAGTCTTAATTGCACAGTCTAATACTAAAAAGGCTTAATAAGAGTGCTTTTGTATTTACAAAACTGCACAGCTTGTGAAAGAACCCTCAAAACATTTGGCAGGAATCCCAGCCGAGGTATGACTGACTGGAACCTCTAATGACTACAACATGTAAACAAGTGTTTTGTTTCGACTGATAATCATTAACTTCCAGTGTCAGACTTATCCCACAAGGTTTTGTTCACTCCTTCACCAGGCTGCTTTACAAAGGCATCTGGTGCTGAGGGAAGGGGCGAGGGGGGGGGAGGAGGAAAGTGCAGAGTGCTATACAGTGTTGTCACTCTTAAACTAAAGTGGCAGTAGGCAAATGAAAGGGTCATGAGGTAAATGCTTCTAACAAGGAGCAAGCTGCTGTGATAATTCCCACCATTCTTTGATGGTCCCTCTCACTGTGTGACTTAGTGACATAATGTGCTAGACCTCCTGGTTATTTTATTTTTTTAATGAAGAAAGGTAATTTGGAACAGAGAATTACTGTCTCATGTCACGGTAGCTTTCAAAATTAAACATGTGTAAAAAGAAAAAAAAAAAAAAAGAAAATGGAAATTTGGTTTCCCTTACTACTGTAGTACTGGATCAATCTGCCTCTAAGTGCTGCATTAAAATAAAAGACAGAGAGGCAGTTGAATACAAGTCCTGTTTAGGACAAATCCGGTTGCAAGCATAACAGAAGGGAAGTGTGTCAGAAATTACACAAAATGCCCTGGTCCGCTCAGCAACCATCATTTTAAAAGTGAATTACAGGTGTCCAGATCCTCTGCTAGATCAACTCTGGTRAAGTGCAGACACCATGGAGAAGCCTACCCGGAATTCTCATCATTCATTTWCTTCAATAGTAAAGTACTTCCAATTCAAGTAATTTTATGTAGCAACACTGAAGAAGTTGTAAAAAATTATGCCCACTACGTATAGCATTTAGCAAAACTTTGCAGTCTATAAACAAAACACTGAATAGCTCATATTTACATTCTCAACCCTTTCTTAGCCCAAGAAGTGCAGCTAATTAGGTAATTTTTACSCACACGGCCGTAGATGGCCAGTGGTTTCCAAAACAGCAGGAGTATCTTGCAGACWGCAGATCTAACGCTGCTGCGGCTACCTGCGAGTAAAAGGCCATTTGTAACATCCATTTAACTATCGATGCCACGGGGACTACTTCCAAAGGTTTACACTTATACCCCGCTCTGCTAGGATGCTGCCTGTGAAACAAGCATTTCCTCAGAGCCTCAGCAGAGCACGGAGGAGCTGCACGCAGCTCTCCCCGCTGCATGAAGGAATTTATGCACGCCGCTCTCCAGCAGCTCTGATATATAACCCCGCAGAAGCAGGTAGGAGCTGTGGAGAAGCCCGGCTGAATTTATTTAAAAAACACTTGGCAAAGCAAGTTTGCAATTGTTTAATTTTCATTATAACTGCTGCCTCACGAGATAATGAGCCCTCATAAGAGTGTTTTATATAAAAGCACATTATGCCTTTACACAGCGCACGCAAATGGCCAGTGATTATTAACAATGTTAAAATGTCAGTAGAACCAAGGCGGCAGAAAGGCAGAGATTTAGATGCCATAAAAGCCGCAAATGACAGTTACATTGTTTTAAGGAAGCGGCTTAAAAAGGCTCTTACAAATAGAGAAAAAGAAATATTTGCTACATGGAATAGAAATTTATGATGGAATGTCAATCAAATTTGACTTCACGACAAGCATTAGGTGCAAGAAGCAGCTAAGCTCATCACTGCTGCCACTAGCACTTTCACTTTTAGGATTAGAGGCAAAACGCTCCATAAATAATTTTTGATTTTACCTTTGACTTGATTTTTTTTTCCCTTGCCATTCCAGGATTTCAGTGTTTTGGAATGCTTTAAGAAAACATTCTCAAAGTAAAACTTCAGAGAGTCCAAATCTGCACATTTGCCACTGATTAACAGACAGAAAAAAAAAAAGTCCAATATTTAAATGAAAGTCTGGTAAAGAGTAAARGGTCTAGACACAGGATAATCACTATCTAAATTATCACAAATATTTTAGAGGTTCTTAGCCTCAAAATGCCACTCACAGCATCATCTCAGATACAAGTGGGTCTTATTCCTACTCACTGAGGGGAAAATTAGTGGGGCAAAAAGTCTGATTCACAAAGGGTTCATGTTTGGCTGTTGTTGGTTGTTTACATCAATGCTCCTAAGTTATTTACACGAATTTGAAATTATTCAACTCAGTGGGCTCTGTTTAGGTTAGTTCAATTTTTAAATTAGAGAGAAAGAAGAATTGTGGGGTGGGGTTTTGGGGGTATTTTGTTATCTACTTTGAGGTTTGAAGGTTTTGGGGGTTATTTTCGGGGGGGGGGGGGGGGCGGGGGGAATGTTTGCTTGTTTGTTTGGATTTTGTAAGTTTCCACTACCTGGCAAAGAATACAGAATCATCTAAGATTTGTCAGAAGAATTACTGTGTTTTTCTCCATGTAACTCCTAAGCTCAACAAATGCACTTTAAGTTAAATGGTTTTTAATTTTAGCTTGTTCAGTTGCCAGGCCACATGCTGCATTTCATTTCATACATTAACAAAAGGTGTTCAAGAGCAAATGAGTTGTGAATGTCAATGTTTTCCCCACTAAAGATATGCCTCTCTAAATATAAACCTTCAACCTCTTTATTAAACATGAACATAAACAGAAATGTTAAATCAAGCATTTTAGACCTGATCTATGTAATCTACCGCCAATAATATTTTTTTTTTTATTTCCAACTATTATCATTTTATCTTACACAGACAGTAGCCTTTTCAAATACGATATTCAATAAACATTTGTACATCCCTCTCATTAACCACAGGCCTAATTTCTTGTCCTCAGTTATTATAAACCAAGTACTCCAAAAACTGATTTAGATAGCTCTAAGAATAAATTGGTGTATTCGTGTAATTAATATAAGATAGATTTTGAACCAGGTAGTTGGGAGATATTTCAAACATGACACTAAAATATTAATATTTCTTCACTTTCATTGGGCACTCAATTGTGAGCTGAGTTTAAGGCAATAAATTAGTCTTCCTTAAACATGCATTAGATAGATATTGTTTCTCTRAAGCTGGAAATCTATCATTTGTCTGCAGTCAGCTTTAACACTTAGCAGGTCTGTAATAAATACACACACCAGCAACAAAAACCYGAACATTAGCAGAGATGCTAAGAGGGCTATTAATTAAGCCACATTAGTACAATGTGATCAAAAAACAAGGCATCGGTATCCGTAGGCAAAACCACATTTCAGGTCAAACTTTACGCACAAGCAAGCACATATAAATGTATTCATATATATGTATATATATATATATATA
>NW_026623346.1:202103-210918 GCF_030028575.1 Malurus melanocephalus
AAAAAAAAAAAAAAAAAAAAAAAAAAAAAAAGCATCAAAGTAACTATTTGCACTGGCTGCTTCGTTTATTTGCACTGTGAATTATTTGAGATCAGATTTTAAAGCTCGTTTGGTTTTTGATCTGTTCTAAGCCCAAACCATTGTCTCGGTATATACTGATGGCCTGGCACCACCCTATGGCAGCCGCCAGAAATGCAGATGGAAGTTCTTCCAGACGCATGGAGAGAAATTAACACCTAAAATACTAAAGAAAAGTAGCAGTGAGCGTGTTCTCAAAAATTATCAGCAGGTATTGATTCAAAACTAGCTGGCTTTTCTTAAAYGTGTTTTAAACTGGTTCAACAAGTGTGATTCTTGCAAAGACTTTGGTGTTGTCTAAAATCCACAGCAAAGCAAAATTGGTTAGTAAATGCTCTATTTGTTTTTTAATAGATATCAAGAAATAATCAAAGTTCTTATGATATCAAAGCTCATAACCAGACAAGAATTTTTGTTAGGCCTCCTGTGACAGGGAAGCTCGCCTACAGTGCGTAACGACAGAGTAAAGGGTAAAAGTTAATCAAATCTAGCAATTAGGGGAAGAGAAATAGGTGGCTTCAAAGCAGACAAGGAAAAAAAAGTCTTTTATGATTTCTTAGCCACAGGAAATGTTGTTCAAGCCTTACTTCATCCATGATATACATTATGGATAATTAAAAAAAAAAAAAAAAAAAACCAAAAAAAAAACAAAAAAACCACAACAAAGCGTCAAACTTCCTCCCCCTGAAAAAAAAACCCTATACACCCACTCTCCCCAAACAACTGTAAGAGAGTAAATTCCCATGGCTCYCCCATTTCTCAGACAGGATTACAAACATTCCTGCAGTATCAGGAAAGCTGGCCATTCCCAATGAAGGGGTGAAGTCATGACTTCCTCCCCTGACATCTCACTCAGTCAGACACCTTGTGCAGCTCCAAATCAGTTTTCCAGCACACAGAATCATAACAAAACATAAAGACAATCTAAGAAGCCCAAAAAACTTGATCAAAATTCCTTAGAAATGACTCAGGTTCTTTTTCTAAGCTTCTAAAAACTCACTTGGCATTGCAAGTTTAACTCTAAGCTGTCTCATGCTCTGGGGCATGGTTTGCTCTTCCTTATGAAGGCTGAGCTTTATCAAGGTGAAAATAATTTCCTGCTGCTCCCAGAAAACAATAAAGGAGGACAAACAGCATTTAGGCTCACACTTTTTTGGTTTTTGTTTAAACATACACATAGGAAATTTCAAGAATATGAACTGGTGAGGCATATTCTTTAATTGACAGTTTGCTTTATTGTAGGCCTTGCACAAAACTGGCTGCAACAAGCATGTCTAAAGTTGAGACCTCCTGGATCTCACAAACACAGAGAACCTGCAGAATTCCTCAGAACCTAACCGTGCTTTYACAGGAGAAATTAAGTCTCAAATGCCATCATAGACTGAAAATTGTGGCAGCTTTACCCAATTTCAGACAAACTGCATTTTTTAAATGTAAAATGAAGTGAATGGAATAACACATAAGATGTACTCGGTCCTGTGTTTGCAGAGATTCTTCTGGTTTTTTGTTGGTTTTTTTTTTTTTTTTCAGTTCAACACTGACAATTAAATCATAGATTAATGACCACAGCCCCGCTAAGGAGAGTGTTGTGCAACAGAATTCAGAAAACCGCAAAAAATCAGTGCTCATGAGCGTAGCATTTGCGTTTCTAGAAAAGCTTCCTTAGGAGAGGATCAGATTTCTTCAACAAATTAAGACTCAAATAGCGTTCCAGAAGTGAGCAGATCTTACTGTTATTCTCTTTACAGACAGAATGGAGGTGCTTAGGGATTTAACACTTCTGATGAAATCTTGTGTCTWACTCACAGAAACATCCTTTCTCTCTTTTCTTTATTCTCTAGGCAATGACCACACTAATGACAGAGGTTCATAGAATTCACTGAGAAAATTGAAAATACACAGAGTGTGTTCTTCCTATGGTGGATTTTAACTCAGAAGATATTATTTGTCAGAAATTCCACAGCTTCAAAAGGAAAACTAAACAGCAACAGCAAAGCTTGCAGCACTAAATATAATAGTACAATTTATATGTTATTTTCACAAGGATAAGCTGTTTTCTAAGGACAAGACAAAATAATCAACTCTATAGAAGCAGCTTGAGTAGTCTAAATATGTCCCAGTTAAAATTTTTAATGAAGCCGCAGAGTGAATGCAAATCTACAAGTCCCAGAGCTGGTGTAGCACCACATAATTTCCCARTAACAGCGCTGAGCGGTCCCTCAGCAGTGCAATTCCTGCTCAGGAGCCCAGCACTCCTGTAACACATCAGCGCTCTGCACAGCAGCGTTCAACCAGGCCCTTTAATCCAATGAGTGCCCTTTGGATTGCTGAGGAATCCCACTCTGCTGGGGGGATTTAAAGTGGAGGCCTTGGGTTCCAAAAACAGCAGCGTTCCTGAGGCAGGCGAAGGCAAAGCTCCAGAACCTTCCAGTCTGTAAAAACAGTGAGAGCCTCCCCCTCACAGGGACACTGCAATAAAGGATAAACCCCTCAGCCAGGTTGAACAGAAACAAACAGGGCTTGGGGGGAGAAAAACCCACACAGGAAAAAGGGATGCTGAATTATAGCGGAACAGTAGCACATATGTTGTATTCACTCCAGGTCAGAGTTCACAAGGAATTAAATCCTGGCAGGCCCTGAGTGCTTTCAGCTACCATCAGGCCAAATCCTCCCGTTTTTCATGTTTCCTTAAAAAACAGCAAAACTGCCAGTGACTCCCAAATTATTTTTCCCCACTTAGAAGAATAGCTGGAGTGCTGAAATGAGAGGAAGACATAACAGAGTTATTCTGGCTGACTGACAGAGGTTTCTTGGCCTATCTTCTCCCCTTAAAGAAGCAGGAAAAGCAGACGCAGAGTAGAACAATGGGAGAACAAATATTTCTCCTAAAACTCGAGGCAAAGATGACTTGTTTCCTGCTAGCTGGGAGGAAAGCAGCTTCCCCAGCTGCTGGAAGGCTTGGAGAGTTTGTACCTCTTTCCTTCCCCCTCCTTCCTTGTGCTGTCCTGTTCCAGGTGAGATCAGCAGCTCTGAACTCCAGCACACCGGGCTGACGGGAAAGCTGAAAGACTTTCCTGGGGTTTTTGGCTCACRACCTCATAACTTTTTGGGATGATGCCAAAGTACAGCTCTTTCTGYGCTTGTTGGCTTAGCAGCCCGAACAGGGTGAGCTAAAGCCCAGGCCTCTAAAGGACAATTACTCATTTATGTGCAATGAGCCCACAACCCTATAACAACCAGGACAAATACGGCACTTCAGGGTCAGACTCTGGAGAGAGAGTCTGTTACCAGGAGACTAACACAGAGGGCACGTCATTTAGATGGGTTCCAACAAGTCCAAAAAAGCTTGCACAGGGAGGGGAACCTAACCCCCACTTGATACATGAGAGAATATGGCTCTGCTGAGCTCTATTTCTGCATGGAATCTGTTGTATCAAAAGGGAGAACTTTTCACTGCCTTTTCACAGACAGAGCTCTCCCTGGTTCAGAGAACAGAGTTCATGCACTGACAGACAGCCTGAAACTCCTCTGAAAAAGCTGCCCAATAAATAGGGAGCACTTGGACCCACCATTTATATAGTAATATAAAATATTCACTACAGCCATGGTGTGCAGCCTTTGCCAAAGTTTTATTGGTGTTAGGCAATTTTGGCAGTGGTGCTCACAAAGATTTCAATGGAAAACTGGGTGACTGAAAATTAAGGGTAAAAAAATTATATGGACTCGAATCTTCCTTCAAGCCCTCATGCAGCACAAGAGGTAAACCAGGTAGCTGCTGTTCTAAAGGAAAGAAGGTACATTTAAAAGCAGCTTGAAAGCTTTCTACAAAGAAAATAGATGACACCATGAAACCTCACCTGGCTAACAACATATCCTGAAAAGCAAAACAAAAAGTGGCAAAAAACATCAGTGGACACTGGAAACCAAGAAAAAAAAATGTAGCTGTCATTTCTGCTAATTTCTGTGTTTGTTATTCATTAAGTCTTTTGTCTGCATCTACTGATAAAAGTCTTTAATCTTTACACTTCAATTCCAAATCTCTATGAATGACAATTTAAGGCATTTTATTTACCCCATATTTTTAAAGATGCAGTAATTAAAATAATCTGTTTTACACTTATTAAAAATAAATTATTGCATATTTTAATGTTTTTCCTCCCTGCAACTTTTTCTTAATTAGTTATTTAAACTGCGTTGAAAATCCCAAGCCAATACATTTCAATATTCATTTTTCTATTTTAATTTTTCAAACAAGAAGAAAAGTTTCCCTCTTTAAGCTGAAAATTCTATTTAAAAATCAGATTAAATACTCATTGGTGTTATTTTACATCGTTCACAGAGAGTTTTTTTTTCCTTCAATATTTATTAATGACGACATTCTTGCATGTACATATTATCTTACATCTATTAGCATCTTTCATGTGAAAGAACTTGGAGAGCTCTAACAAACAGACACTTTTGTAACCAYGATGAGGGACTCATTCACTATTCGAACCCAAATCTCCCTGGAACAGAAATCCTTCAACWGTTTAGAAGTCCACAGCAATGTTGTGAAAAGCAGCAAAGAACACCTTAGTGAAAATCAGCGGAATTTAGGGCAACACACTTCCATTCCCTCATTCAGTCTTACCATAAAATTCATAAGGTAAATGAACCAATCATGAGGCTGAAGTATAATTCCTTCTGTTGGACTATAAGGTATCAGAGATATCAGATATTTTTTGTACCCAAAATGAAGAATTAGTAAACCTTGTGTCCCCAAATTAGAAGTGGTTATGCATATTTTACATCATTTAGTAGCAMAAACCTCCATCATGTTGCTGTTTTACTCTGAGTAGCAGTGCCACAAAGCCCACCACTGGGCTACTTCAGCATTAGCAAAGAATTACCAAAAATAAAATGAAAACCTGGCTGTCATATCAGCAGATATCAGCAGGTTTCTAGGCGCATGCCATGGCCACACAGCAACACTAGAGAGGAGGCTTTGCGAGGGTACACACACAAATGTAGGTGGTTTGGATTTAATTGTAATTACAGACTTTGCAGAAACAAACCTTCAGTGGAAGATAGAGGCTTAATTTCAGCTCAGCTGGAACTGAAGCAATCATTACACGGTGGGGAAGGGTGAGAAGAATGATTTTAGCTTATGCAGAAGGTGACTGAGTTTAAAGGGTCCCTCTACATCTTAAAAAATAAAATTGTTTTGCTCTTTGACTTTCTGTGGTTTTCCGCCAAGACACGACATAAACTAACTTCTTCCAAAGTGAGGSATGCGCTATACTGTGTTTGGTTGGAATACAGTCTCTTAGACCTATAGGCATGAATGTTGAATGTGGCACATGTTTTCCACCATGTAAAGATATATGTTTTCCATAACTTGTTTTCTAACTAACATGCTCTTAGATCAGCCACTGTGTCATTTTGTTCCCATGGTATTGGCTGGTATCTGAAATATTTCTAGTTTGTCCAGCCTGTTTCTAGGCTTTCAGATAGATGTCCAGGCTCAATGTGACGGGGAATGGTGGGTGGTGTTGGTTCARGGGTGGTTTTATGTTGTTGTTTGGTTTTGATTTTGATTTACTTTGGAGTTTTTGCCCCTCACCTATTCCACTATTTTTTTTCTTGTGCAGACAGGTGTTTTATTCATGTAGAAAATGAGGAGGTGAAATATGAAAGGACTRCCCTGGCGCAGAGTGTTTCTCAGTTGCCAGCATCATTTTTATTGCCTCCACTAAGGCTTCTCTAATAAATATCGTCCTGCTCTTTCATGCTGATCACATCATATAGTGGGCAGTGACCACCCTGGCTTAGTCTCTCAGTGTTTGACTGGTGCAGTGTCTTTCCATGTAGAACCCAGTTTAATTCAGAGCAAGATGCCACAACTAAAGATGAAACATTTACATAATCGCTGTGAAAATCATTCCAGAGATATATAAATGCAAAGTTTTTATGTCCCAATGTCTCCTTCCCAGTTTTCATGGAACTGTTTAGGTTGGAAAAGACCTTTAAGCCCAAGAGCATGCCCAAACCAATGATTATTTTACTTTCTATATTCAATGTTCATACTTTGCAATGAACATATTGAACTTCATATGTTCAATATGTTCTTCCTGCTTTTGACTCCAAATTAACCCTCTGTAATTTGCAAATTTCTATCCATCTCAAACACAGTACTTTGTAAGAGAATGGCAGCTAAAAATCTGGATTTTAACTGGACCAGAAGTTTCAGTCTAACAGAGAAGATCTGGATTTTAAAGTTTTAATATCTGCACTGTGACCAAATGTCTGCTCCAGTAATTCCGTAAACTGACAGCTCTGAATGAGAGCAGAGACCTGCAGATTCCATTGCCAAATCAAAGCCAAATTGTCATAATAATGTCTTTATTCACAAAAAAAAGGGGTGCACATGGGTGCACATAGATATTCTGTGCACTGCATGCAAATTCTTTTTCTGTAGGAATTACATTGTTGCAAGGCAAGGAAAGCTCTACACTGAGGCTACATCCCTGTGGAAATACTGCATGAAAAATCTTTTTATTTTTAAAGATAAATTAAATTTTTTTTGTATAATTGAGTCACACTTTTCATGTAGCACTCAGCCTAGGGATGTCTGCAGGAGAAAAGAACAATATCTTACTAAATCCCTTTTAGGATCATTAAATTTAGATCACAAAACTCTCGCAGGCATGCAATTCCAAACATGTCACAGAAACAAAAGGAACAACAACAAAAAATGACAAGTTTCTCTTACATTATTTTCCTTCTTTATGATGATGTTTAAGGTAGCAAAGTGTTAATGAATTCAGTACAATGTATCATGCATTGTGTTAGAACTTTTATATTGTTGAAAAATTGTCATATTTGGCTAGGCAGCTGCATGGAGAAAAAAGCTCTGACAATATCTAATTGAGTCTATTTTTACTGTCTTTCAGATAACATTGTTAGAATTATGTACTGTACATATTTCTTATTTTTAGTTTCAAACTCCCTCCTCCCTCTTCACAGCCCTGCTCTGCGACAGTATTTGATTACTGCTCATATAAATCCAGGTCATTTTCACAAAACAGTGARTCCTATTCTGTAATATTGAAATGGGGCTACTGGCTGGTATGCAAATCACTATTAATAACAGAGTATTCAGGACATGTGCTTCTTAAAAGCTGGTCCTTCTTCAGAGCACTGACTGGGACACAAAAGCTTCGAGTTTCCTACTTTATCCCAGGCTTCCTGGTCATTTCTCAGCTAAACCTCTCAGAGCTCACTGGCTCCTTTCTGTAAAATGGGAATAGCAGAATATTTCCTTTGGGTATTTTTTCTGCCTTTGGAAACAAAGCCTGACTCTTCTGTGGACAGATCATGCATCTGTCACTGCTCCAACTCATACACAAAATTTCTGGTACTGCCATGGGATTTCAGCACAACAACTTTTCGTCTCTCATCCTTAACCAATCAGCCTATTCACACGTGATTTTTCATGAGTTGCCCAAGCCTCCACAGCCTCGTAGGAAAATCAGGTTGGTAGGTTAGTCACACAGAGAGAAAAAAATCCTCCAAGGACAGAGAAAACATGAGTTAAGCTTCATCTTTTGCAGCAGCCTGGTTCAGAATGTCACAGGACACTTAGCAGGACTGTCAGAAAGGGTGTTTAAAAGGAATCAGTTTGCCTGGGGAAGCACACACCAAGCAGGACCATTGATGAAGTCCAGGAGGAGAAAGTTACTCTKCTGCACAGCCAGGCAAGAGGAGTAGAACTTCAGCCTCTGCCCATGGAGACACCATGTCCTGCTTCCATGCAGGAGAACAGCACACCGAAAGAGAGAAAGCAAGCCAGGCAGGGGAAAAACCCTCAAGTCTCCACACAGAAATGCATTTATTTAAAAACATTACTGTTGAGGAGAAATCACTTGAAAAATATCCCACAATTTAAAAATAACATGAAACCTCACCCRGTATCATTCCAGCCTCAAAAAAAATGTTGTTTAAACATTATTTTCTACTCAGAGGCTTAAGAAACAGACTTCTGGAGACAAAACCCTTTATGAAAATTTTGACCAGCCATGATCCGAGAGACCATTTTGCCATGTGTGCTCTAGGGACACTGTCAATAACTGGGCTTCACTATGCTTTGGAAGAAAACACGCTACTGGAAAGCAGCAAAATTATTTCAGGGACAAGGTACAGGAGAGAACAGTAAAACAGGACTTTCAAGATGGAAAAGAAAACCAAGGCACAGTAAAAAAAAATCAAAACCCCAAAACAACAAAAAAAACACTATTCATCTTCTTTGGCTAGCTCCTATCAACATCACCAAGATTTTTCCCCAAAAGTAGAGGAAAAATGTCTCCTCTTGTACTCTGAAAAACATACATTCATGTGAGCAAGAAGTCAAAATTCCAGAAACTTAAACTACTACATCTAATAGAAAACCTAACTTCTTCTTTATTTTACTTTTTTCTTCCCAACAATAGGAACATKGAGTTTAGAATGAAAAGCAAGTTACCATTTTGCAGAAGATGGACAAAGTAAAATACTAATTCTCTTACCCTTACCCCTTATCCCCCAATTCCATCTTTATAAAAATATACTTTATCATTTTTCTCTGTGACATCTCTGTGACACCTCACATTCTCCTGATAGGAACCTAATACTGAAACATTGTTCTGAATGATTCAAGCTTGTGTAAGATTTTAGGTGTCCACAGGGACACTGATTATTAGAGAAACAGAAGTAAAAAAAA
>NW_026623346.1:210968-214730 GCF_030028575.1 Malurus melanocephalus
AAAAAAAAAAAAAAGGAATGAAAATAGAACTTGGAAAACATAGCAGTCTCAAGGAAGAATAGTTGGGATCTAATGAGGAGCTGTACCCGTTGAAACCTGATAGCCAGAATAGAATTAGCCATCCAGGGTGACTCAGAATAGTTCTTAGAGCAGGTTCAGCAGCAGAAATGCTCCAAACCAATGTRAAGTGCAGCTGCAGCTACAGTAACAAATGCATGAGTTAGCAGGACCCGCTCCTCTCTTACAGATGCCCAGAGGCTACGGTCAGACACCCAGGATATGAAAATGGATACACCATATAATCAACACCATAATGCCCACGGCATTCACTTCCTTTTAGCCTGTAGGCTTCTGAAAGTACAGGGAGAAGCCTGGTCAATTGTGGGAACTGGCCTTATGTGTGTACTGCCAAAGAGAGGAAAAAAATCTCTAATATGATAACACCGCTTTTCATTTTTCATGAGTTTCTTGATTGACTGTGCATAACTCGCTGCTCTGAACAGATGGATTCAGGAATCAATTGGCTTGAGTTGGTGATGGCAAACTCATCCTTTATTAAAAAAAAAAAAAAAAAAAAAATCAGGATAGTGTTCTTGTAGGGAGCTACACAAAGACTCAAAATGGAATGCCACCAGCTTTGCAGGCTGAACTATAATAACCTTAATAAAGATTCTGCCCATGTACTTCTGCCAGTTCCCACCAAAGGTGAGGACCAGGTCTCACAAGAAAAGTTCTTAGAAAAAAAAAAACCTAATTAAATCTGCTTGACTACTATCACTTACAGTCTGGGGCTACTATGTGACTGAATACAAAATAGCAGCTGCTAATGACAAAAACCCAGAAATACTTAGTAAAGGAGTTTTCCACTTTCTGAATGCAAGATGAGCTGTAGCCTCATGATGATTGCTATGACATTTATTATTAATAGTATATTTTTTGGAAATAAATGGCTACACTGAGGGGGTTTTTGTGCAACAACAGTCTAATMCTTACCTGTCTGCTGTTCATACTCAAGATTATGGTTTAACATGAGAAAAGAAGTATAATACGGTAATTTTCTGTTTGGTTCCAAGCCAGACACAGGATAGCCACATTCATAAACCTCATACAGAAACACAGAAAATGAGGATGCTATCCAAACTGGAAACTGCACTATTGGTCCATAGGGCTCATGGAGGCAATTCTAGTGTCCCAGTGCTCTGATAGTTTTATTCCTGATTTTCAACCTGAGTGTACTCATGGCCAGCTCATCCCATTTGCTCCTGAGTGCTCCGTGTTCTTGCATTTTCACTTCYTCTATCTACTCTGCTTCCTCTGCTGTGACATTTTTCTCCCTCTCTCTTCTTTCCTTCCTGTTTCCCTGCTGTCCTTGAGAGTTTCTTGGGTAAATTACTGTTTGCAAGGACCTACTTGACAACAAATTATTCATTTCCATTTTGCACAATTATGCAAGTAATTTATTTAAGGATCCTGTTGAATGTGTGTACATATAACACACACAATTGTTACTAGTTACTGAATTACCAAACAGCTCAACACGACATGAGCCAAAACACAGATTTTATTTTCGTGTCAGTAAGAACACTTACACTCGCTGAGGCAGGAAGATATTTTTTTTTGGTCTTAGTTCTGTTTATAGCAAAGTCTGTTTTCGGGGTGGTTTCCTAACACAGTGGAGTCACGGAAACAAGGCTCTTCTCTGAAATATCTCTGTTTCTGGCAATTGTCAAAGAAAATACATTGAACATTCACACAAATACACACACCATTTATTGGTCCCAGCATGTTTAASGCAAGCAGCTCTCACTGCAGTTGCAACACTGGGCCAGTGCTCAGGTTTGAGAATAAGTTCCTGACAGAAGTGTCAGTCCCACACCACSCTTCATTTTGAGAACTACCTTTAATAGAATTAGCAGAGACTGACTGTATATTCTCTCTCAAGTAAATATTGAAAARATCATTACAGGCAAACAAAAACATCCATAAAGTGGGAAAGGTTCAAAGAAGCATCTACAGCAGGATGTAACCATATCTCTGTTGTGTTCCCTGCTTGTAATCCAGGAAACTAAGTGGTAGGACATGAAAGATGTACTAGAAAGTAAACTCAACTTTAAAACATCAGAAACAAAGTTGAACTTCATTAGCCAATGTACAAGCCATCTTGAAAATATGGAAAAATTAAGCCTCGTGCATGGTTTGAGGCTTTATCWAATTTACACCCTTAATATTTAAAATTATGCAATCACTGCAAGGCATCCCTCTATCTCTTTTGGAAAGTCTAAAACAAAACTTTCATTAAAGGAGACTGCAAAATTGTCTGCCAAATAACCTCCTCATATCCCATTTAAGAATGCTCTTATTTTACAGGTCAGCTCTGTTTACCATACACGCCCATTTTGTAATGGGCTATAACTCATGCCAGATAGACTAGTGGATGAGACACARCAGCACAAAGAGGTTACCTTGGTAATTTGGGAGAAAGGAGTTCATCTGGCAGCTCCATCTGATTAGAAAAATGTATATTTTGCATTTTGGGACTGAATTTGTTTTTCCCATTGCAGTTGCTTTTCCTTTTTTTCCCCTCTGCTCACCTTTCTCTCCTCCCATGTACAACTCTCCTCCTGTCTCTCTGTATGCTCTGTATTGCCCACCTCCCTCCTTGGCACGTTATCTCACTGGAGATCCACCTCATTTCCTGCACTTCTCTCTCTTTGAAGCAATTCCTACACGATATTTTACTTTGTCAGTCCTTCTTCCAGGAGCACCTCATTCTTACCATGCACAGAAAGGTTTCCAGCCTGATAACCACCTTTCATTACACATACAACATAAAAAAAAAAAAAAACCCTCTGGATTTCCCTCTGGCCCTCTGCACACCAGGTCTCTGAATATTCCCAGCCCTGGGGTGTCTCATGGTGAAGCCCTTTGCTCCTGCAGGCCAGGAGGGAGAACAAGGGTGTCACTGCTGTTTGGCCACCACAGACTCCCCAGACATGAAGACAGGAATACATTCCATCTGTGTCCTTCAACCAGAGGTCTCACAGCCCACCTAAGGGGCTCCCAAATCACCCTGCCCAGCAGGAAGTTTGGGGTGTGTTATAAACTAAGACTTTTTCCATGGAGGAAAACCCAAGAAAGAGAAGGAAAGACCAACATTATTCCCATAGAACCCCAAATTCTGCTCCACTGAAGTGAGAACAGACTCAGGCCATCTGGTTTGAAGCCCCAGAAATCATTGACCCAATGSAGATTACAGCTGTTTTACCATTCTCTCTTCTCACATCCCCTCTTCTCACCAGCAGMTACTCTGTGTACTGGAGCTTGCACGGAATAAAACCCATCCATGCTCTCSCTGCGTCTGCACCCAGATGGGGTGGCTTTTGTCCTTTTGTGAGGCACAAAGACAAAGCAGCGAATCTTCCCCATTTATTGATTCCCAGAACCCTRAAGGTTTTGAAATAATGCCTTTGCCTTTCAAGCCAGAAAGGTTGGAAGCCACGGCATGGGAAACTGGCAACAAAGAAAATGTTTTCTGAAAGCGTTCACTCAGCAATTCAGAATCGATCTGCMGAGCGTGCTCCACTTGTGCTTGCTTTTCACAGCCATTAGAGCAAGAAAGCTCTTTTTGCACTCATGCCCTGCTAAAGGGCTGGGAGGCTGTGGATCACAACCTTGTGGACTGTGCACACCCCAGTTTATAGGGCAGCCTGGCAGAGCCTTTRCACAGAAAAGAGCCAAGAGAAATCCACCCTCATTAAAGGG
>NW_026623346.1:214816-314769 GCF_030028575.1 Malurus melanocephalus
AAGAAAAGGCAGTTGAATCTTTCCTTACATCAACTATTGGTGCATACCTGGTAATTCAAACAAAAAAATTACAACACAGAAACATCTAGGCATCTGCCCCAAGGCAAGTAAAGGAATAACCCTCTGTTTAACCTTTAATCAAGGCTAGCTCAAATTGCTCTATCATGTCTACAGCCATGCAATGAACCACAGAAAAGCAGCCATGGCAGAAAATAAGTTATTTATCCCCGTGAACCCCTGTAAACTTCCCATTTTCTGTGTARTCTGAAAAGACTGCCAAAATACTGTTTACTTATTTCCTAACACAGGGCCTGCTTCAATGGSCCTTCCACAAGCAAAAGAAAAAGCCAAGCAAGCAGCCCTTTCTCTGTCACAGAGCAGACAACTTCCTCACTGCTGGAATGCAAGACCCCAAAGTTCCTTGACATTTCTCCTGAACATTGAGACAAAACAGTACAGGAAGGAATAGCTGTTTGACCTCTCTGCTGACAATAAGCACAACAAACATATGGGATGTATCTCTGTGRTGAGAAGACCAGACAAATTCTTAATTTATTTAATGTTATCAGAGCCTGGAAGCATTCTGTGACTTAAAGGTCCTCTAAAAATTCGGGCTTTTGTGAAGACACTATTTTATCACCATGGAAAGAAATGCATTCAGAGATCTGCTGCCCTGAGATTTAGGAAAAGTGCTGGATTACAACCATCTTCAGGAAATTAGAATCAAAAGGAATTCAAAAGTGCAGCTTCTCAGAATCCATTTGACTACTTGAATATTTTGGATTAAAAAAAAAAAAAAAAAAAAAAAAAAAAAAAGCATGCAGACATCTATTTTTTAAAAAATAGATGTTTCTCTAACTAGTGGTCTGAGACTCGGTGGCAGGAATATTTGCACATGTATCAGCACACTCTATCATCTTTGCTCTGCCATCTTTATACCCTGCCCATGGCACATCTGAGACCTGCACTATTCACATTAATACTGAAAATATTAGAACATTCTAATAAAAGTCAAATACAATAAAAGGATAAGTATAAAATATAATAATATTGTAATAAACAAACAAACAATACAATCACTGGAAAGACCCATTAAAGATTTGGACGTGAAATTCCATTGCAGCAACCAATTCTACCTGATCTTCAAGTAGAATCCACAGCCCTAAATTATACCTCTGGGTAATGACTAGGAAAAGTCAAATTTGCTCAAAAAGACAATTTCATTATAACTGCAAGGAGCTGCTGGACCCACGGAAGGTGTTTGCTGACATCCTGCAGCTATTCCAGCACAGGAGATGGGTAGAGACTTCAATCCACAGGGATCCATATTGCAGAGGGGCTGATGACCCCATCATCAGCCAATATGGGAAATCCTTCCCTGATCCCAAACCGGTACCGTGACAGTCCATATCAAACAGTGTGTGACACCTGTGTGTTCTGATGCATAATTTGTCACACACAGTCGAGTCTCATGTAGTGTTTTTGAATATTCT
Organism: Malurus melanocephalus; assembly: GCF_030028575.1. NCBI lineage: Eukaryota > Metazoa > Chordata > Aves > Passeriformes > Maluridae > Malurus > Malurus melanocephalus. Next base: position 216,310 of record NW_026623346.1, read on the forward strand.
GCATAGATTTTTTTCATCCCATTCACACTATTACTTGGTATTTTTCTTTAAGATTGTTCCCTTTGTTGGCTTAAGAAACTTTTATAAATGACAAAAGAAGAACAAAATGTCATTTCAAACAATGAAATGACAATCGATTTCTACTTTTGCATCTACTCACAAAGCTGCTCATTTTCACTGGGAAAGAATCCATCATTAAAATTCCACGGAACAACCACAGTACCTGCATCTTTAATGGAATTTCAGRAGATGGGCTGTTTCAGGAGAGCTAGTCTTAGGCCTACACTGTGTTATCAGTTCTAGGAGAGCAAACCAGAAACTAGTTAAACAAATCTGACTTTGTGCTTTCTTCCTGACAAGTTGTGACTGTGCAGAAATATCTTTTTAATGCTTTCGTCCTACCACCAAAACTGAACATCACAGATGTTCACTCAGAGCTACAGCAACACAAGTGTAATTTTCACCATGTCAAAAATACAATATCGTACTTCCTACTCATCTTCTGGCCACAGCATGACCACAGAAGAAAARGAAGAGAGGGAAAAGAAAAAAAAGGRGAAAAAATGTTATGGGAACTGTCTCCTKGGGAAAAGGCTGGAATTTCAAGTCTTGGCACTATTTATGCATGCTATGATTTCTTATGCACAGTCTGTATAGCATGAAAAAGCCTACATCAAATATGACCATCTTCTGAAGATTCTGTGTGGGTTTTGAAAAATCTCTTTGCACATTCCAGTGCTAGTAGGTACCCACACTGAGTTATGAATAACTCCCAACATGTCTCAAAGCCAGCAAGCCTCTGGCACCACTTCAGGATATTCCTGGCAAGAGAGAGTTTTCCTACATCCATCATATTAGACTCAGGTAACATTTTGGAAAATATTCTACCTACTGAACAATTTTTTTTACTGGTTTTTTTTTTTTTTTTTTTTTTTTTTTTTTTTTTTAGGAATGGGCACACAAAACACTTTTCTTTGTATATGGAGATATAAAAACAGATTCTTAATCCTCGTTTCTGCAGAAAACAAGGCTGATGCAATCACATTTGTTTATCTGTTTTTCACCAAAGCTTCCCACATCAGCACATTTGCAAGTAGAACTAGTATCAAAGACATGTTGAGTGAAAACAGGCTGTCAATAGAAGGAAAAATTCCAGGCTGGGCTTGTGCACTTTCTGGTCCCTAGAAAAGTGTACACTGGGGAGACGAAAATAATTTTCTCCAGTTGAAAAAAAAAAAAGAAAAAAAAAAAAGAGATGATAACCCCAGGGAGGAGACAGGAGATCCTTCCAAGCCATGGGAAAATGTCAGATTTCACTATCAAGCATTATGTGCAGTCCCACTGAAAACCAGTCCACAATTGTTCTTGTCCTCCTGGAATTATTTGCTTTTTACCTTTCATGTTGTGCTTTGTATCAGTGTAGCTCAGCAACTGCAGAGAGAGCCCACATCCCTCATTTCCTTTATGCACCCATATTTTCTGAGGATTTCTTTTTGTAAAACACATTTCAGTGACTCTACAAGTGGGCGATGCCCTCAGGCTCAGGGTGTGATTTTTGGGGAGTCCTGTGCAGGGCCACGAGTTGGGCTTGAACATCCTGAGGGGTCCTTCCAGCACAGCACATTCTGTGATTCTCTGAYSYTTCTTCTTTCTCATAGTGGTACAATCAGTAAGATTTAACTTACAAAAGCAAGGCCCAACCTTTTTGCAGCACGGAGTAGAAAGAATCTAGAGCTTTAATTCACTCTTAAATCTAGTTTAGAGCTCTGAAAATACATCGATATTTTCACTGTGCTCTCGTTTTGCAGATAAGTGATAAAAACTCAGTTTCCTTCATGCTTTCAGCTGATGGTAGGCAGATTTTACGTGGCTTTCTTCATCTGATTCTTACTTTAAATATATATATATATATATTTATATATATATATATATATATATATATATCCAAGAATGAATGAGAGCATTAGCCTCCACACATTCTGTGCTTTATGCTATTTACTACTGGATAGCCCTGGAATATTTGCAGCTGGCTGTTCTGTGTTTTGTACAATGCAGCTCTTTATCATGTTTTTTATCAAAGAACTGTGGTTTAGCACAGAATGAGGCAGAGCTGCATTGAAGTTGTAATGTGGTTCAGGTTACCAGATTGCATTTTTGATGATTTGGTATTAAAGTGCTCAACACACATACACACACACACACAAAAAAAAAAAAAAAAAAAAAAATAAAAAAAATCAACATTTAAAAAATGCAAGTGAAAAAAGCTCTAAAGAGAGACTGAATAAACTATGCCATTATGGAGATTTTGCCTCACTTTCTATATTAAAACAAGTAGCTTTGAATCAATACAAGTAAATCTCTCCATAATTTTCTTTCTGAGGCAAATCTTGCACAAAACTTTCGCTCGCAGAAAGTCAGGGGTGTGAGGACACGGGATTTGCAACCAGCACAGCTGTGCTGGCACAAGGCCCTAGCATAGATGTGGTTTTACCGGCAAAATTGAACTTCTGCCAGCATCGCTAATTTCTCCCTTRGGAGCTGGTTTTGCCAGTACAGCTGCGTCCAGACTGGGGATCCCTGGTGTTGGAGGCTTTTGCAGACCTGCCATGGCTGTGTCCCAAGCGTGGGCACAGCAGGACAGGGGTTGCAGCCCTGGGCGGACACTGCAACCATGGCCAACTCACAAGGAAAGAACCAACCCAACCAAAGAGTTACCTGGCTCCTCCAGCGCTGCTTCCAGGCTCCTGAAGACTTTCCTTTCCTCCTTTCCCTTTCCTTTCCTTCTTGTCCAGACTGCTTGCTGTAGGAGTAACACACAACTCTAAGCTATATTTAGAAGGAAAGTTAAATTTTCCTGCCACCTCCTCCCTGTCTGGCAAGCTCAAGCACATCACCTTCTCCCCACTCCCTTTACCATCCAAGAAGCCCTCGTGTTTCTGAGCTCAGCTCTGATTTCAGCCCATGCCTGTGCTGATAATGGCTATCAGCTGCAGCTCCATCACCTGGTTAAGGTCTCTGCACAGCTGCCCCATTTCTCATCCTGAAGGACTTCTGCAGCATGGCATTTCTGATGTGCTGCTGCTGATCTAGCACCACCTACACTTCTTTATTCAGCTTTTCTGTCCTTCTTGAGCATTATTTTCTCCAGTCCTCTTTCAAACTGGGATCTCTCCTTTTTCTGGGGGAAACCATTTTGGCTCCTGGACCAGATGTCAGGCAGGACTGCAGCCCTTGCRCATTTAAGACATTTCTCTACTCTAGTCAGAGTGCAACTTTTGTAGTTGGATGATACAGAACACAATTGCCCCCTGTGCCTCTTCATTACTGAAAATCTGAAGAAGTTGTTCCACATCTATGTCTGCAGAACAGTATTTTTATTTCTTAATAACTCCTCTGTCCTTGACCTTCAGTTAAAAAAACCCATGATGGTAGTGTTCCTGCTGGTAAGGGAGAAAGACCAATCATAAAATAAGGGATTATTTTACACTAAAATAAATGAAAAAGGTAGGAGTATTCTGTTTTCTGCTAATGCCAAGAACAGATTCCATTGAAAATGGGAAATTGTCTTAAACAGAGATGTGAGCATCTCAAGCACTTGGCAGCAGGAAAACAATGTCACTGTTAAAATATTGAATGCTTTTCACTGAAATTTTATTTTAAATGCTTCTATATTTAGCTGATTTAAGCAACCACAAATACATTACCTTGTAAAAGAGTGTTGTGTTCCTTCTTGTGATTTAAACCAACCCATCTAACTCTGCCATTCAATTTGAAYGTTTGATAATCAGAGCACTGTGAAATTATAATTCCTAGCATCCTTTGAGGATGCCTGATTTTAAGTTTGGATTCATAGACAAATACATAGGCAGCAATTAAATTCCAACTGGGCACTTTGCTCAGTGTCAGCCCCACCAAGAGGGGCACAGCAGCAGCTCTGCAGAAGCCCCCATAGTCAGCACCCGTAGAGGTTCTCTGTTCATGCAAACATGATCAAAAGTTTCCTTTGTCAAAGTCCTCAGCACAGCAAATCAATGCCTTGGTTACTCATGTCCTCAAACAAAAAAAAAAAAGAAATGCAACAAGTTGCATTGAGAAAGAATAAAATTCTTGAGATAGATTTGAAAAATAGGTTCTGTAAGACAAATAGTTAAAAAATGACAATTCAGAATTTTTTTTCCTCCTATCCCAGATATATCATTGCAGGTAATTTACAAAATTGTTCCTTAAGAGAGAAAATTAAACCCACCAGAAGATAAAGAATTCAGCTCTGATGCCAAGCATCTTGCATCCTTTTTGGCACAGGGGTATTCAGATGACAGAGGAGTGCTTTTCCTGACCATGCAAYTTTTATCACCATGACTAGGATAATCTCCCAGGAGATGAGCAGTGTGTTTACACATCAGCTGGATGTSAACTGGCAAGGAGAGCCAGCCCCCCAGTAATGCAATGCTTATCCTGAAAGGCAGCTGGATGTGCCACTGCAACGGGGATCCCTATGGATGGAAACCTCTAGCCAACTCCCTAAACTGCAATAACAGCACCCTGCAYAGGTAACAGTTATTTTGAAGGTTATCTTCTTGAGAAAATTGACTTTCCTCAGCCATCAACCACAGGTATAATTTAAGGTTATGGATTCTACCTTGAAGATCAGGTGCCTATAAATTGCAATGGAATTTCCTATGTCTTAATCTTTCATGGGTCTTTCCAGTGATTGCATTGTTTTCTTTATTAAAATATTCATATATTACATCTGCCTCTTTCAAGTTGCTGACATATAATCTTGACCTTAGCTCTGCCTTTTTGCAGCATTTTGTCAGAGAAGCCCCATAGTTATTTAATATCCAAACAAAAGCAGTAAACAAGCACAAAAAGCAAGAATGTAATACTTTAAATTATTTACTATTTAGTATTGGCATTGAAAATTTTTTATTCATTTTGGAGAATATTAGTTAATTTGCTGAACACACCAATAGCTATCAATGAGGGCATCAATGAGGTTTTTAGCAGTTTTAGATATTACAGGAAGCAAGATTACGACGCTGCACAGGTGAACCTGGCCTTTAAAATGTAAATCTATTTTCCTCTACTGTTTGTTTTTGTTTTTTGTTTTTTGTTTTCTCTGAGTGCATGCAAAATGGAGSTAGAACAAAGCCAGTTCCCCTATTTGAATTTTTAAAAATTATTGTTATTATATTTTTTCTTTCTTTTTCTTTTTTTTTAATGTTAACATTAAAAGCAGTGATTATGCAGATGTTTTTTTAAGATTATTTTAAATTTATGAAGATTTAAAAACCAAATGAAACCATCCAAAAAATCTACCAGRGAAAACGCCATGTGCTGTGTGTATCCTGCCCTGCACACCCTGGAGCTCTTACAGCAAAACCTGATGATGTGTTTCCTTTAGCCCCAGGAAAAGGGTGGCACTTTCCCAGGGCACCGAGAGAGTCACAGAGGTTCCACTTGGGAATTCTCCTCCTGGAGTTCTCCAGGATACTGGCCAGGCTGGGCTGTGAACAGCTTGGCTTTATCACACTATCTTTTCTCCAGATTTAGTGAAGATTCACAACTGCTACCAAGGGTTATTGAGGGTTTTAAATGCCTTCAATCAGGCATTGTTGAAACCATTTGAGGAAATTATACTCATGCCACTTTTTTTGGTTTGGTTTATTTTGTTGGGTTTTTTGTTTAGGGAACTATTTTTCATTTCTTTTAAGTGCAGAGAAATTGAGACACTGCATTATCAATTCTTAGAAATTTATTTCTAACTTAAAGAAAAGCTACTTAAAGTGCACTCAAAGAGGATGTGCTGCCTTTTTAGGGGGKTGAAATGAAAAGTTGAAGGCAAAAAGTTGAGTTTGAGCCTAAAGTTCAAAGCAAAACTCCAGTGTAACCAGGGGAATGTAATAAGCACATCATTTTATGTATTTGGACAATATGAAAACCCACACTTGATTACCTACATCTTATCACATGGGACAGAACTGTAGTTTAGACCAACAAACACCAACAGATTTCTTACTAAAACTAGGGCTTTTTACACAATTTTGGGAGAGATTCTTGCACACAGACCCCTGCAGTAGCAACCATATATTCCCTGAGTACMCTAAAAGTACAGGCTGCAGCTTCAGTTTCTCCTGAGCTTTGCATTTCTCAGCTATTGTCAATTTGCATCACAAGCATAAAGTTATTTAATACACAAAAGCTTTAATGCTCTTTCCACATCATATAACAACACATGTTTATCTGAGTGCTAAATAAAAGCTTTCAGAACTTTAAAGTGACTTTATGAATTGTATGTACCATAAAATAAACATTAGAGTATAATAATATTCTGTAATTTGGAAAACAGCAACAGAAACCAGTGGAAGACAAAAGAACAAATGCTTGAATAATCTGCTGCATGTCAGAAACATTAAATTAATTTATGCAATAATGTAAGCACAGTGATGTTAAGGTAATATGGAGGACATAAATTATACATTATTATTGTCAGTTCTAGCACTTATCCTAGTGGTATGTCAAAATAAATCCTGATATGTTAATATTTATAGAAATGAACAACAAGTGTTACGGCTCRGGGATTCGCCTGTGATATTTTTATATATAATTTGCATTCACATATATGGGTGTCATTGTCTTTTCTGTAATTTGAGAGGTAAGCATGGTGCAATTCATTTCTAATGCATTTTACATTACCATGAAAGCACATTATGCTCCCTCCACTAACGCTTTTCAAACAGATGGCCCACAATGATTTAGGGATTGCACAGAACGACGCAGCAAATGGGTAACAATCTACCTATACAACCTGCGGCAACAACTGGTTACCCTGAGCAAATCTGCCAACAACATTGACCCCACAGAGCAAATTCCTCCCAAAGTTCAGTGTCCACCRTTCAGTGACATATTTGTTAAGTATAAATATCATCAAAGGATACGTCTTTCCATCCTTTATATTTTCACACAAGTTGGGAGCATGATTCACCCTCGTCCCTGTAAAATAGGAGAATCTGTCTTTACCCCATTTTCATCCAGCCGATCAGTTGCTGGATGGAGGTAGCTGGACCCAACTTGGCATTTGAAGCTGACAGGAGAAATTTCCAGAAAAAAAAATACAAGGAAATACAAAATTCCCCCCTCCTCTTGGATTAAGCACAGTTACATTTGCTGCTACCTCAGAAGCAAGAGGCATGCATCCTCCCCTCAGAAATTCCTCCCTTGAGTAAGGTTGGGTTAGGGATTTTGGCCCTGGGCCATATCTTCTGGGTTCTGGGAATGCTGCTTTGGACAAAAAGGGAGCTGCAGAGATCATATATTGCTGAGTCTACAAGTACRGCTACTGTTTCTAATTACCCAAGATCGTTTTGGTGTTTTCCAGCAAAGAAGTGTGAAAATACTTATGCTCCCTGATTCAGCAGTGAAAGGCTTGTTCTGAGCCTTAGGTTTGTGTTCTTGTGGAAAAACTGCCATGTCAAAATGATTTGGCTAAGTCTGATGGTATTGTCTTTCCCCAATTGTCTCACACACAGCTGAAGTTTGTTGCCCTGAAGTTCACCTGTCAAGATTTTCTGTATGGAAGAGTTTAAATTCAGATTTTTGCGCTTTTATTATGCAGATGTCTATCGTTTAAGAAACTCAACAGCCATCCCCAATACCAACCCTTATGCTCCATCCTGTCTCCTGAATGGGTTCATCTGGAAAAACAGCTTCATATTCTTTTGTTTCCATCCCAAGGTCTTTCCAGGGTCTATTTAGAAACCCACAAATATCAACCTAAAGAGTCATTTTGAGGCCACCACAGGCACTGAATCCTAAGGATAATTAGAGAAACTTAGAGAATAAACCATAAAAAACCTGTAGGCTGTGGTCTTACACACAACCAAGCTCCCCTGGGCATGGCTTGAGTGTACARGAGGAAATACGGGGAACCCTCAGAGAGAGAGGTTTCAGATCAGCACTCTCTGAAATGAACATAACACTTGAAAGAAGGGGTTGCACAGCTGTAAAATGAAAGTAGAAGTCATCCTTGCATCCTTTTGTGAGACAAGACAGTACAGACAAAAATCCTGATTGATTTCACCTTTCAACAGGAAAGAAAAGAAAAAAAATTCAGCGACCACATTTTCACCAACTAACAATTTAGGAGAGTGAACCCACCAACAATTTAGGAGAGTGAAAAATGACACAAAGAAGTGCAATCTTTTCACACATGAAAATCATAGCTGAAAGAATTCCATRCCAGTACAAGCAGCACACTGTACACATGGAAAATTCGTGAGTAAAGCCCAGTGTGYGGGTCCCATTTATCACTTGCCTTTTGTTTATAACATTTTATGCTYCACACAAGTGTAGGGTTCTCTTCCATCACTGAAATGGAGCTCGTGCCAGCGCTGCAGTGAAATGGAATACTATAAAAGGCTGCTTGAAGGCTCTGGGAACAGAGAGGAAATAGACTTGGGGTAAATGTGGAAAAAGCTTCTRAGCATGCAACTTCACAATAGCATTCAGCCTCTATGGGATGGGTCCTCAGCCACAATAAATGTTATCACCTCACCAAAATCAGCGGAAGAGCAGCAATCTATATCAGCTGAGGATTTGTCCCACTGACTTCAAAGGACCTACTTGCAGTGCTCACATTGGAAGGAAATGTATAAACTTTTCCRGCACTGGGGACTTCAGAGTAAGCTCACCAAATCCTGAAATCCTTATTTAATATTTTAAACTACTTTTATTCAGAAATCTYTCATTGGAATCAATCAGGATAAGTAATAGAGCTCTAAAAGGTACTTTCAGACCAAGATACTACATATGGGATTCTTACATGTCAAAGATCCTTAGCAGAATAGGGTGCTTAGCTTCATGTAAATTTGTACTCTGGAACTAAAACATTCTTTATATTTTAGGCTTAGGAAAGAAGGGAATTTCTTTTATTATTTATTATAGCTTTCCCAATGTAGATRAAGCAGAAGAGACTGAAAGCAGGAGAAAAGCTGGAATTAAGCATGTGTAGACAATATGGATTTTAATGGACTCAGTACCAGAGGAGAAAAATATTAGCAACAGGGAARAAAATTGATTTGTGAAACAGCGACTGTGTTTTGAAAACAGTTTGCATTTTTCTACCTTATAAAACAGAAATTATGTCAAATATTTTATAGTATTCCATAAAATCTTTTTCCGCTTTTCAACCAGATCCTATGCATACAACCTCATAGGTTTTATCTTTACTTTTAGCAGAACTTTAGGAAAACATAAGAAAATGTTAAGGGTGTTTAGTGTGGGCCTATCCTTCTTGAACACTCATAAATCCTGATAWGGGGAATGGGAGTTTTAAGTATAAAAGCATATTGTACATTCCCTCTACTTTCTTCCTCACGTGGTTTCATCCAGAGTTCMGTTTTATATATTTGTATGAATTGCGCAAAGTTACAGGAAAATTCCAATAATGGGCATACAGAAACACAGAGTAACTGGCACTTGCCAGCCAGAAGAGAGGGATGAACAACTGCAGCTCACAGTGTGCTGCTCATGCTAAAGCTGCCTCTCTCTCCTAAATTGAAAGGACCCTTTATGAAATGGTCACCTGGGCATATTTCATCTCACTGCCTAGTGGGGTTTAGGTGCCAGCCTGATGCTTGTTACTTGTTTCTCTGGTTTCCTTTGAGCTTGCTAACTGCACTGTATTTGTTTTAAAAAAGAAATGCATTTTTTGTCTCATTTCTTCTCTCCTCTGCAATGTCTCTRGTTTTATTTATTTCTCAGTGCTGCTTAATGATGGCTTCCTTGCTGCCTCTGGCTCTGTTCATCACACTGCTTCCCTGTTTTGTCTTCCTTATGCTCCTAAATTCCTTTTTTGTTACCYTCTCACATATGACCTTTCTTCTTGTCTATCAAACACAGAGTGAATCCTAAAGCACCCTACAGCAGTGTGTCCAACAGCACTGTTACCCAAAAGACAACAGGACACACGCTCAGCACCAAGCCAGGAATCCAGCAAGGCCTCCCAAGAAATACTTCTGCATGGAGAAAATCCTTAAGTGGAATCAAACTATTAAAGCAATAYATATGGACCTTTCTTGACCATGGAATACAGGATGTGTTCAGTGTAAGTATCCGACCGGACAATCCTGATRCAGGATCATTCCTGGAAGAATCTTCAGGCAGCCAGCCAACCATGAGTTAGCACAGGCTGGTGTCAGCCTAAATAAGATTGGCCACCAGGAAATCGTTGGGTGATTTGGAATGGGCAAGCGTGCACAAACCCACTGCTGCTTCAGCACCGCCAGATTCTAAAAGCATTTCCTTCTGCCTCCTGACATGCAGCCATCACAGATATGTTCTGTGGTCAGCACTGCTCTATCTCCAGAAGAATCCTCTCTTTCTCTCCACAGCACACAYTGCCATGGCTTTCTGTCATCACCTCCTAGATCTCTTCAAGGTCTCCTGCCTGTGCCACCTTGTCCAGACAAGAGAGGTTTAACTCTACAGAGAAGCACATGTGTGGCTAGAGAGGAGCATGACAAGTCAGAAAAAACCAGAAAATTATCTGATATCCAGCTACAAACCAAGCTCTCCTATAGAGAGGACCTACTGTGATAYCAAATCTGTGTTTGGTGAGCCCTGAAGTGACACATCCCTTTGGAAAGAGAGCAACAGCACATTTCTCAACTTCACGTGTATTCATATTTTTCCAYAATGCTCCCCACTCTCACCTGTGACTATGTTGAGTCAAATCAGTTTGCTTTATTGCTTCAGAGTCTCATAGTTACTTTTCTTTCTTTTCTTTYTATCTCCCATAAATATGGCATAAATACAGAGCAGTCCTAATACCACTGGCAAAAAAAAAAAAAAAAAAAAAAAAATCAAAAATTAAAACAGAAATACAAGTTCACATGGAGCCTGTATTGCCCCAGCTAGTGAACCAGCACGCTTAGTCATGCCGTGTGCACCTGTAGCTCTCCCCTTTCCTGCCCTTCACAGGTATCAGGCTTTGGTACAAAACACACAGCCCAGAGTTTCCCAGGGTGCTATGGGATGGGAAAAGGGAGGTGACATAGCCTGTGGGTGCTGACAGCAGCCAGGCAGGGTTGTGTGTGTCAGCACCAGCTGTTCTCTGCAAAGAATGCGTGTTATCATGCTAAACAGGATGCATCTTTTCTGCATTAGGCTGGTAAAGCTTTGCAACTTTGTCAACCTYTTTAGCATTCAACAAATTCTTTTAAACATATGACTTTTAGTAAGTTAATCCATTCATTGTCTGAAACTGTGCAAAGTGACATAAAAGCACAATGAAGCCTAATTAAACTTGTTCTGTGAAAGCTAATTTGTCAAACCCAGAAGCATAGTTCATAGATAAATGCTAATATTTGAAAGTCAAATTAAAGTTGAAAAGGTTTGTAATAACAGTTAATTAACTCTTGTTTTGTTTTCCTCTCACAAACTTGAACCAGCTGAAATATTGCTCAGTTCATCTTTAACATTTTGGACCACAAAGATAAAATTCAAAGCTTTGAGATAAGCCTTTGATGTTGGTATTCTCTACAGATTATATATTATTTTAAGATCTCTTTGTTTAAAAATTCATTTTTATTATCCCTGCATGAAATGCATGGCAATTCCCCAAATAACTAACCATCAGGGCAATTAACATCTTCGATCGACACCATATTCCTGATAATTAATACAGACTTTGTACCTCCCCTGTGATAGCTGCAAGGGTTTGATTTTTCAGAGCAACTGTTCATTTACAGAATCAGTTTCATCCTAATGAAAATGGATTGTGAAACTTTAATGAACAAGACTTTGCTGTCATAATAATAAAGACTTTGAAACAACACGGAGACCTACATAACAAGCATCTCTCTACACTTGTGCTGCTGCTCTGTGTCAAACCAATTAAGCCATACAATGAATATTAACACCAGTGTTTGTCCAGACTCTGTGACATCAGATAAACTCACAAAATTGTGCATTATTTTGCTGTGACAGCTTCTGGCATTGTGGCTTAATAAACTCGCATCTGTCGAGCAGGATGCTTTGGTCTGTCCCTCTTCTCTTTGGTTTAACACAGGTAAACAAAATCCTGGAAAATCAATTTATGTACAGTCCCAGTGTGTTTGCTGTGACAGGCATTGGATGGTCTCTCCTGCTTGCTTCCACCGCCTTAGCAAGTGCACACAAAAGCAAAGTATGAAAGCAATCAGCCCAAAATTTGAGTCTCTGGCACGCATCTAAGCACCTCCACCAGCACATTGCAGGATAAACAACTCCCCTGTTAACAGGCAGGTTCTCCTGAGGAAGGGTTTCCTGTTCCAACACTAATCTTGGATAGTTTTGCTAAGGATTCCCTGCTCAGCTGGCCAGGGACCCTTGTGGAAAGATCCCACCAGGCTGTGGTTTGCCTTGAAAAAAACCACCCAAACAACCACCTGCTGATAAAAAATAAAAGAGTTGGGGGGCATGGAGGATTGGTATTTTCATCTGCTGAGCCAAGATGTCAGGGTTTCTTTTTAGCTCACCTCACCCCTGTGCAGGGCTCCCTGGAAGGSTCAGAAGGGAATTTTATTCAATCTCTAATATCTTGGAGAAAGGTCTTTCAAAGTTGTGATCTGAGCAGCAATATGCTCATAGTTTTCCTTTGGCTAAACCCCCTCAGACATGGAAATGGCTGATTGTTCCCATCTAAAAAAAAATGGTGTAGGAAAGAGAAGGGATAGAGTCATTAGTAAATAAATGAATGGGATGATTTTAAAAAAGAATAATTTGCCCAATCAAGAATAATTTGAGCAGCATCTAAGTAGTCATGGAAAATCATAAACTATTACCCTATATAGTGCTCTGTTGACTATTAAATGCCTCCTTTTTCACACCACTGGCCTGAATGAATAACTTGGCAGCRCAAAATTAGCCAGGTGGCAAAATGTGCTTGTGTCAGCTATTGGCCAAACAAAACAGCAAATAGCAAAGCTCATTTTGCAATGTCACATTAACTCCTTCAACACTGGGGGCACGTATTTTATATCTGCTGCTTGCAAGTACCTGGGAGCAGGCCAGAAAGAGCTGCTCACTCCCTGCAGCACAGGTGGCCCTGCTCTTGCTGCACTCGTCACTTTTGCAGGTTGAGCTGATGTTTGTGGCAGTTTCCAGATGTTTCATCTGAGATTATACGAAAAAGGCTCCTCTGTAACATCTGTGCCAGCTCAACATCCCAGTTCAGAAAAACTGTGTCCTCAGATGCTTTCTACTGAAGGGGATTTTATRCACAACTTCCTTTACCTTTATTAGAGCCATCTCTTCACATTATCGTAATAGTTGCCGATTTTTCCGGTTTTATATCGCCGTTATCTCATGTTTATCTTCAGCTTCCAAGTGACATTCAGGAAATGGATGCAAACAGCATGAAGCCAAATGTTAGAGGGCCAAAGTTAACTGCACTGTGTTCCTGGTAGCTTCAGGGGAATTACCTCAGGGAATAATCTGGAGTTTTACTTACACAGCATTACCAAATTATTATATATGACAAAAGGGTGCTTATCTAATTGATGTCAGCAGGATCCTTTTGATAGATTTCACAGAATTTATCAAGAGCAACCAATAACCTTATTCATTCTAGAGGTTAATGTAAGGGAACAAAACATGTTCTTTTATAATTAGCAGTCTTTCCCTGTCACAGAAACTCTCCTTCCCCTTGCACAGCTAAAAGTAGATCCCTAAAGTTAAGACTGGGCCTGGTTTTTGTTAACAGAGAATTTATTTAACCTTAGTATGTAATATTTCCCCGAAGTACCATGGAATCCATTAAGAAAATAAAGGCAGTATTTCATAATTAAGTTGCTGGTTTAATATTTTTTTACACGAGACACGCTTTATTGATAAAACTGACCGTGTCATTCACTGTGAACCCAAAGCAGAAAAGGGTGGGATACTGGCAACTGTAATTTTTACAAAGGATATTTATAGATTTTTTTTGGTCCACAACATACATATCTCATATTCCAGATTCACATTATTTCCAAAAATTATAAACACATTGTACTTAGCCAAGGATGATGTCCTGTTCTTATCCAGGCAGTCTCTTTTCCCCAGGGTTGTTTCACATGCCCTGGGAGAAAGACATGTGTGAATATTTTCCATTAAAACCAGCAGTGCTGGGAGGAGGGAATCACCAGTACTGTAAGTTAATAAGATGGGGGGTTTTAAATACACTTAATAAACAGTCACTTAGGCTGAGCATAATAAGTCATGGAAATTTATAAACTATTACCCACTATAGTACTTCATTGACTATTAAACATCTATTTTTCACACCACAAGCCTGAGTGAATAGCTTGGCAGGAAAAAAAATTGGCCAGGTGGCAAAACGTGCTCAGTACAACCCATGTCAGATATTGGCCAAACAAAATAGTCCAATAGAAGCTAATTTTGAAATGCTTTTTAACCCTTGATAGCATATCGTAAAGTTTTTCTAGTTGCAAGCACACTTATTTTCCTGAAAAGAGTAATATGYACAAGAACCATACACTTTTTTTTTTCCCAATGTATTGTGGTTTTGTCCATCCTGGATGTCTGGTCTTTGTACTGATTAGAGCCATTAGGTTTAAGGGTGCACAAATAGTTTTCATTTTAGGCCTTTAACTCCAGGGTTTGGACARAGCTCAAATTCGGATTCTCCCTTGTTTAATAACAAACTCCAAGCAAGATTGGTGGAATTTCCAGGCTAATTAAACACACGGTGATCCCTAATCACTCTTCCACGAGCAAATGGGCTTTTTCTGGTGTAGAAGCAAAGGTTTACCTGCAGATTTAAATCTCCTGTGATGTGCATGGAGCCGCAGGGACAAGCAATGTCTGAGGAAATCTCTGAGCTTGGTTGCATTGCTGTATGTTAGCTCTGTTGATCTCTGTGGARAGGACAAAAGCCATATTTCTAATAGTTCCCCAAACTTCAGCCACCCCCAGGCTGTTCAGGCATTCTAGGGTGTCACATGCCTGGCTGAAGAAGGAAAAGAGAGCTTACAGTTGTCTTGGTGTGAGTTTGCATCAGTCTAGCTAAAAAATGAGGGCCACTGTGCCAACGCTGAGCTGAGCCCAACATACAGAGTTAAATGAAACTGCTGAAGGAATGTGTGTAGGTTAAAAAAAAAAATTAAAAAAATCCAATTACTGGAGCTGGAATTAGGCCAGAACACCTTCACTAACACCTCTATTCATGAAAAAGGAAAAAAAAAAAAGTTATCCTTAATGACCACAAATGATCACAGACTCTGTTTTACATCTCTTACAAAAGCCAGCACATTCAGCAGCATTACATTCCCCAGAGCCAGATGGATAAAGGGGGAAATATGTCATTGATTTTTTTTCCCCCTCAAGAAACTAATGATACTGTTTGCACTACTTTGAACAGTACAGAGATTTTCAAAAAGAAGTTCAGTCCTGTTAAATCTGGAAGCTAACTCAAAACCTAAGGTGTCTCACTGCTTTCATTTGCAGAGACAAACAGGATCTGCTTCTTCTCAAGCAGAATTCATGGAAGCCTCTCAGCTATCAGGCTGTAATGCTRTGGCCTGGAGCATAAGGGAAACAGCCTCCCTAAAGCTTCCCTGTAACATCATTCCAGCAGGGAATGCCTGGCCTCCCCCAAAGCCCACTGAAGCAGATGGAAGCCCTTCTGTGGGTCTCAGTGTGTTTTACATCCAGATGTAGACACACAGAGAAGAGGCTTCAGGTTTTCAATTCCTATCAATGAAGAACTATCAATTTATACACATCCTTCCTTTCTCCATTWATCTATTATTCAGTTCCTTGCTCCTGAAATTTGGATGCAAAGGAGCAAGAAGGACTAACTTCCCTTGTTTACCCATCCTCTGCTCCACTGGAAAAGAGGAATGAAGAGTTAGGAGATCACCTTTTCCCCTCACTCATTTGCCAGTCTCACTGGGATTCAATGTCTTGCAGGATGATTCTTGGCATGGTGCTTTCTTTTTTCCAATAATTTGTTTGTTCTATTGCCAGCTAAAATCTCACCTTCACTTCACATGAGAATTATTGAATTGAAACTAAGAGAACAGCTCACATGGTTCTACATAAATTCCTTGGATTACTTGTTCAAAGACACTGATATAGTTCTGCTGTCAAATTACAATTGGCTTAACCCAGCTTGAAGCCTGTAGTGTTTTTCCAACATGTGCTACTGGTAAAGTTTTCTCTTTCTGAAATGTTATTTTCCACTGCAATGGTCCAGTGTTCAGSTATTGAAACTTAATGAATGAAAGGGGAATGCTTCTGAAATCTGAAGAATGTATTTAATTTCATATTCCTTGTCAAATTGGCTACTACTGTGAAACAATTCTACCACTCTAATGGGCAATAAAAAAGGCCAAAATCCTTCCTGTCCTTAGACCTTGTGTTGGTTAAATAAAACAAAGCAATATTCCAGCTTACATATTGAAAGCAAACACAAGTCTTATTTCCAAAGCAGATCAGTAATTTTGCTTCTGTGCTTGCAAAGAAAGAGTGCTATCATACCATCATGGCAAGGTTTGGCATTAGGGTTATTCAGCCTGTTCTCATTTCTAGGCTAACCAATGTGGGTAAAAAAAATTCTACATTTGACACCCCAGCCTGGCAGGAGAAGTAAGCTTGAGGGTTTCTTCCTTTAATTGCTGAGAGGTGTCATCTTGCTGCTTCTCTGCCAGGGCTTCTGTGAGGGATCTGAGCAAAACACTGGTGAATTTTGAAARTGAAGCCCCACCAGAGAAGCTCCACTATTCTTCTAGGGAATGGTGCTCTAAACTGAGGGGTCTGCTTTATATTTAGCTGCCTTTATTTCATCTTCTGTCAAAGGACATAATTATTAGCACTATTATGACCTAGCCAGTTATTATCAAATTACTAACCCTGACCAGGTATTCTTGGTTCTGGCAACACCATCTCTTCCTTACCCCTTATTTACTGTTATCTTGGAACCCACTGCATTCTGAATTTCATTTAACCAAAATTCAGAAGATTGATGCTCATCCCTGAGGCTTGTGCTGTTCCTTTTTTCCTTATTGTATGCCATTCATGGCATCTACACAGAGTTGCTGTTTCAGCTATTGAACAAATCCATAAGACACCACTGTAGATGCAAACCATGTACCCAAATGGGTTGGTTTTGGCACCCAGCTTGCTGATGAAATTTATGCTTCATTAACAGATTCCTAAYGTATATAATGCACATATTTTAGAATTTACCTCAACCTGTCCAGGGAGGCTGGCTGACCCCATGAAAATACAATTACCTAATGAGAGATTAGAGTTTTGCTTATTGTATTTACCATTTCTAGGAAATTACTTTGTGTCTCTGTAGCTGCGTCAGCCTTCTCCCTTAAAGTATGTTTTAGTGTTATTAGAGCTTGCAAGCTAAACTAGTGGAAAGACAGGGAAAGGCAGCACAATTTCCTTTCAGACCAGAGCCAATGTTTCTCCAAAACCTTAGCAGGCTGGGTTTGCCATAAGATCAATGCAGCTGAACACTCCACCTGCAGAATGAGCTCACTGTCTGTGCATTACACCAGCCCTCTGCCAGTCCAACTACTGAGACTCCTGGGGTTGGTCTTGAACCTGCTGCTCCCCACACTGGAGTGCTAAGCTTTGCTGCCAAGACACCAGGCCAGGTATTAAATGCATTCTTGTTCCTATTACTTTCCAGCACTCCAGAGAACCACATTAGAAACCCCAGAAAACTTAATTGGAAAGCAAGGAGAATGCAGAGTGCTTAAAGACCTTTTACAGACAGGAATATATTTAAAAAAAAAACAAAACCCACCCATGGGTTTAAATATTCAGCTCATCTTTTCCTTACAGAGGCAGCAAAATGGTAAATCCTATTTGAAACAAACAAAAAATAAAAGTATCAGGACTAAGTTAATCTTCMTTGCTGTATTAAGTTTTATGTGGGCTGCCCATTTCAGCATTGTAAAGCCTCCATCTATTGGAGAAGGGGACTTTATGGACACTGTAGCTCAAATCCCCAGGTGCAGGAGCCCTGGGCTATGAACCCACTAAGGACCTCCAATTCAGCCTCACTCAGGACTYTGGATGGAGCACGTGCACCTTGTGAATTCCTTGGAAACCACAGTGAAGGGCAGGAGTGCTGCTTTTAATTATTTGGAATAAAACTAGTGAACAGGAAAGTGAGGTCCCTATAAAGTGATTTGGCAGGATGGTTTACCTTAGTTTTTATATCTTTTGCRAAGGAGAAATGAAAAGCCTATTTGTGGTTTTCTAGTTGTGATTATTGGAGGTAAAAACCCAAGCACCTCAGGTTTATCATTGTGTAGATTGTAGGCACGGGAAATAACGCACAGGAGAATTTCACCACTCTGCTAAGTCAAGCTTCTTACAGGTTTTCCTAAGATCCASCTACCAACAAGAAGCAATTCAAAGATTGTGAGAAGCCATGAGCAACTCAATATCTCATAAGCATGAGGGTTCATTTTTTTTCAATACAGCAGATTGTTAAAAAAAMATTAATATTTCACTCTCTCTGAATCACTGCTAAATTTTAGTCTTCTGTTTTTTCACAAGACAGTTAAAAGTACACGTTTGTTTGTCTGTTCCGCTACAAGGGGTTCCCGAYTAACTACGCTTCTCACTCTGTACATTTTGCTAGCCAAAGAAGACAAAGACAAAAAAAAACAAAGAAAAACCTTCCATTTTAGGAATGTGTCTTGAGAAATTTTTCCACGCTACTTTAAGCTGTCCTAAACATGACAGTCCCCTCAAATGAGCCATACAAGTCAGGGGGAATAAAGAGGAAACAGTTATATAGGTTTGTATAGCTCCCCTATTTATGGTGGAACAGCATTGGTGTATCTCTCCCTAAAGCTTAACTGTGCTTGGTATACCATACCCATAACTGGGTATGGCAGGAAGATAATACAATAAAAAAAATATTTAGCTTGTAAATAACAAACATTTGTGAAATCTTTAAACCTTCTTGAAAATGCTCTAAACAGYGATTTCAAGTTCTCTATGCGTTAATTTGGAAGGGTTTTCCATCTTGAACAAGAAATGATGAATGAACAATAATTAATCTGATGTCTTTGACAGCTGCTACTTGTGCTGAACTTTGATATRAAACCCAGCCCTCTTGCTGATGGCTTCACAATAAGGTAATTGATCTGGATCCAGAYTGAAAGGCAACTGTGTCTCATCCCAGCCCACCCCTGTCAGTCCACAGTGCAGAGGGCAGCAGTAGCTTACAGAGCCTGTCAATATTTCTGAATATCTTATTTAAAAATAAGCTGATAAGTTGTGCATATTGATAAAGTTTTGCTATTAACCCTAATACATCAATCAATTTTCATTTGTACAAGAAAAATGAATAATCTGCTTTCCTTCTGACTCAGCTAGGAACAATGCCAAAGCGTGGAGTGTTTTCCACATCAATGCAAGGAGAGGGGAGAGAAGTGCAGGAGAGCTGCTGTAACACATGAAGAGGAATATATCTTAACAGTACTGATGCCCCTGCCTCTTTGTGTAAGGAAGAAAATATCAAGCAAGAACACCAAAGGAGTTTTGTTCTCAGACATGACTTTAGTGAGATCATTAGAACTAAAACAAACAAACAACAACAAAAAAACCACACCAAACTCCCCACCCCTCAAAAATATAGAGTAAAAATATTGAAATGGTTAGAAACTTATAAAAATATGAAATCAGAAGTAACAGACACACAATGAGAAACATCAGAAGTTTTATCTGTGTAATTAAAATATTTTGATTATGTCCCAGTCACACTTAAGGAAAGTTCTCTGCTAACATAAATTTCTTTCATGTAGGATGACAAGATCTCAGAGGTGAAGATTAGCTACAGCTTTCAACTGAAAGAAACTTAGGTTAGAAATACATGGGTTTGTTTTTGGTTTTTTTTTTAAGCATAGATCACCATCAATCACTGAAATAATTTAAGAAAGTAATCAATTTACTGTTTACCCTACAGTACTTCAGACAAACTAGGAGGATTCCTCTCTAACAAAATCAGCTCAGGACATGTAGGATAGATGTAACTTTTTGTCTTAAAGTGGTAATGCAGACTAAAACATCCTAAAATATCCCTCCAAAACCCATGAAACCAAGCAAAACAAAACCAATTTAAATCAGTGGAACCACGTAGATTATGCCCCTTAAAACATGAGGAGAATCATTAAAGAAAAAAAAAAACCCAGCAAGGTTGTTGAGGCAAAAACCCTGTGGTAATTAAAGAAACAATTATATAGCATCATGGAAATGTTATACTAAAGAATCATATTATCATAAAAAAAAAAAAAAAAAAAAAGGAGAACAAAAAAAACCATATAGTCACTGTTTCTGTGTGCTTGCGACAAGAGACACTGAAAAATATTCATAGGTTATGTGCTAGGCAAGGGACCTCCCATCCTATTCCGAGTATTACAGTGTTTGGATGCTGACAAATAAATTACATTAATTGCATTCATTCTAACAACCACTTAAACACCATTAGGGCTTATGCATACAATAACTGTGCCATTAGTCAAATCTGGGTACCTCGCTGCTGGTAATCAACATTCTGTCTTCTTCCAGTATAACTATCTTAATTTCTTCTTGCAAGCCTCCTTCAGAACCATTCAGCTTCTGAACATTAAATTAAGGGCATTATCATTTTGCCTAATAACATTACATGGTGTTCTCTCAGAGTTGCAGTCTACTGAGCTACTTGTAATCACTTGCAGAGAAAAGCTGAGGTTTGCTGACTGGTTTTTTTNGCTGCAATATCATCCTCATATTACTATTATAACTGTTGTTTTGCTTCTTTCTTAGCCTGGGAGGAAGTAAGAATACTTCTCTTTCCTATCCTTCTCCCAGGGGACTGACAGCCTAGGCCAAGATGAACATGATCATGAGATACAAAGGTCTAAAAGAAAAAGTTGTCTGTCCCTTGAACCCACTTTGAAATAAAGAAAAGTGGACAGTGGGGGGGGGGTGACTTCTTGAAATCTGTTTTCCTTCTCTACCCTCCAGCTGGCTATAGGAACTTCCACCGTAGTCCTGGGATTAGGAAGCTGATTCCTTGCCAAAGCTGCTTGTACCTCCTCTCCCAAGRGCTGATCCTGAGATGTACTCTCAGCAGTCCCAGAATACCACCTCTAGCAGTTCCCAGCTTTGTCATCAGTGTGGCTGCTTCTGCACACAGTGGCATGGGGACTATGAGCTTCCTTGAAAAGAAGGCTGAAAACACTTGGAAATTCACCAGTCTTGTGTTAGTCCATAATAAAAAAAGTGAGATTATTTATTTTTCACATTGACACCAAAAATTCATCTGTGCACCAGCGAGAAATTCCTTGATTATTTGCATTAGAGAACTCCTTTGCATAAATGGGGAAAAAAATTAAAAGGCAGGGTAGGAAATGATAAAGCWGATTATTCAGGTCACAGAGATCTCTATTTTTATCATTTCATTAGCATTTGTTTCTGTTTGATCAAGGCAATAGAGAAAGGGATGAGAACACTCAKCAAGGCACTTTGTGGCTTTGGAAGTGGGGTTTGCCCACAGCTTTAAGTGAAACTCAGCAATAAACCAGCAGAMCTGAAAAGATGAATCTTAGGGAAAACATCTAACCATTAGTTCACACTCTTCATTCCACAGGCAACACCTGGCCAAGATTCCTAAATTCAGCATTGATACAGCATTGTCCTAAATGTAACTGTTGTTCATTAAAATCAAGTTCTTTCATTYATGTTCATTCTCCCCCCTCTTGTGGTTCATTATAAAATCACAATTGTTGCTTTCAGAAATGTTCCATAGTTGGGCTTTAGTGCAGAAAGCATAGGAAAGGAYCCACAAAATCTAACCAGGCAGTGCAACTAATAAACTCAACAAAATGCAAATATAGTAAMTAATGAGCTTGTTATTCAGGGTAATTCTAATTGCTAATTTAAATGTCCTCTGTAATCTCTGACTGAAGGCAAATCTTGACGCAAATGATACGAAATACATTTCAGACAGATTTACCACAACTATTGTGTGGATATCATGTGCTCTTGTCTGGGGAAGATTTTAGTACTTGCACCCTCAATCATTTATTGTCTTACTAGCTTCACATAGGGGTATTTTTGTTTTAATATATCCAGCCAGATCTTCAGGTTGAATAAGAGGATGTAATACTWAAATACTCTGAACTTGTGCCAGACATTCTGGCAGCATCCTTATACAGGCAGCTTCTGGCATTTTTTACACACAGRTATGTTTCCCCAGCACTGACCTGAACCACCAAAGTGCAATTATGAAAAGTTTTAATTAAAAATACACGAGGACTTTGTCCACAGATCTTGGATATTGGAGGGCCTGCAACAGGAATAGGTTTAAGCCATGAGGATAGAAAAGGATGTGGATACACATACAGACTTGGAATCTCTTTTCAATTAAAAATGTGTTATCTGGGATAAATTCAGAGAAATTTGTGACCAGCAGGCCAGCTGAATAAGWCTAATATAAGGTTGATAGAAACGTGTCAGTTTAGCAAATCAGAGAGAGAGTGCAGGAAAGTCAACAATTACTAACAAAATTGGAGGATTGAAACATTACTATAAGTGAGAAAACAATCATGCTGACAGCCAAACTTATCATATTCAGTAGGAGGTAAGATAGACTCTCACTTGTGACCTCTTGAACCAGATTGTCTCACAACCARAGCACGCTACAAAGAGTGTGCAAAAACTGGAAAAGCTGTGGTGACTGGGATCTGTTTTGATTCCCAGGACCCAACTGAAGGCTGCAAGAATAAGATTACAACAACTTGTAGGCTTATAGGTGCAAAAATCCACATAAAATCTCCACACATCCGAAACTTTCAGAATTAAGTAGCAAATGTGCATTTTGATGAAGRGCAGGAAATTATTCCCTTTTATGATTCCAGTAGAAAATTCTTAAGGACAGCTTGGTGGAAAGCCTTACACTAATTTTCTCACAGATTAGACAATTTTTAACAAAAGAGATAAAATGAGTAAGAAACCCCAGCACGATAAAGTGAACCAGATATGTGTAATATTTGAAGCAATTCYTAGTAAGAATGAAAAATGGTGGTGGGACTTAAAGAAGCAACATTCTCCGTTTTGCCTATGGCATTTATTGTCCTGTTACTCCAAATATTGCTAAACAATCATTTACATTACCCACCAGAAATCACACAATTTATGTAGTCTGTTGTAAGCAAAGGATGAAAATGCAAAGACCCCAGTAAAAGAGACAGCTTCTGAAACTCTGTGGACCAGTCTGTGAAGCACCCATGTGCTTCAAASRTTGGTAATTTGGTTTTTTAAGGTGAGTAGGAAAGCTCCTGGTTCTCACTTTCAACAACCTTTAATWGTCTGGCACAATTACATCATACAATTGGGTCATAAACTTTGTAAAGCCATAAGTCTTCGACTTTAAGGTTTAAAATAAGGCATAGACTGAAGGGCATGGGACAGTCTAATTGCAGTGGCACACAGACAACACTGGAAAACACCTTCAAGGTACACCTAAAAGGCCCATTTTGCCTACATATCCCTTGTCCCCRCAGGAATTATTTATTCACTCACTCATAGTAGAAAAATTTTGGCAAACCCTGACCCTCGTCCAAACCCAGCAAGCCGGGATTTCTGTATCCAGAGGGATTGCTTCCCCTTCTGCAATCTTATTCCCTTTTCCCTCCCCTCYRCAGACATTCTCTGAGGAGAGAAAGKGAGCACATCTATAATCCTGCTGCTGCTGCAGGCCCAGTCCCAAGGTCTGAGTAACCTAAGTCAGGATGCAGGAACAGACTTCCCCCTCTTATTGGACATGCAGRACACATCACAATCTAGCCCCAAGAAATTAAGAGATTAAAGTTAGAACATGTTTTAAATGGATCTGAGTGAATAATTTTTAATGAACACGTTTAATGATAGACGAGTTTCCTTCCTTCTTACCATGAAATGTGGGGAGAGGGTTGCAATTTCCTTCACATATTCCTTCCTCATTGAATKCTTTTTAAATTTCTTTTAAAGTAAAAGGTTGGTACTCCCAGCACAAATTCACTGTTCAGTTGCAGTTAGTCCCAAAAATCACTTAATAYTGTTTCCATCCTCCAGTCTAATGAACATTACTCATGGAATCAGCTTTGTGTTACAAAGGCTTACAGAGAGCACATTAGAAATTCACTTTTCATAGTATTCCTGTGTGAGCTTAACATTTATTTTCTGCCAACAGTTATGCGATTAAAGTTTAATAACTCTGTGAGTGTGCGCAGGAAATGGCACCAAAAGCAACCYCAAGATGGCTGAAGATTTGCTTCCAAATTTGCACAAGTATAAGTAGAAATTGTTTCTGCATTATTCATCCAACTTTAGACTTAAACCAAATATGTCGTKCTAGCAGCCTTGGAAACATATGATGAAGTGTTTTAAAATTCCAGTAGATGTCACCACTTCTCCCCCAGCAAGTCCTTAAGTAGATCTAAAAGAAGCTTTTGAAAACTCAGTTTGCACTTCATCATGAGTTGAGAAAGCACAGAGTCTCCTTTTGCTTTGGGTTACATTGTGTTTTGACAGAAAAAGAATATACCCATTTTTCTAATCTATGTCAACGAATTAATAAGCTTGCAGAGCTCATGTCACTGTTGCAAACCAAAGCAYGAGCAGATCAAGATCAGCTGCCAATTGTGATATTGTTGCTAATACAGAACAGGACCTAGTGTYGTATTAATTTTTTCCCTTGCCATTTGATTCTTCATAAATATCAAAGTTTAAATGGTGCTTTGATTGTAACTATAGCCCTGATTGTGACTAAAGTTGGTTTTCTGGTGTTCATAACAATTCCCTGCAATATTTCGTTTGCTTTTGTTTCCCAAGTTCCAGCCAGCCCCAGCAAGCCCCTCCTTCCTAAACATTTGGGTTCAATTCTTTTYAGTTTTTGCTTGCTGTTATCCTCTCTTCTCATGAAAAATGAGACCTCCTGCTTCAGCTCACCTGATTTTCATGGCTACATTTTTCTCCAGTCCTACTGGGAACAGGACCCCTGGTCCTAGAGATCTGACATCACAGAAAAAGGGTCATACTCCTGGTCAGCAACATCCAGACAGACATTTCTGGTAATTTCCCTTCTTCTTTACACACTTAGTCTCCATTAATGTAAATACTTTATATTTTTTTTTAAATATTTTTAAAATATTTTAAAAAAATTTTAAATTAATATCAGATGAAACTCAAGTCCAGCTAAAGTCTGCTTCTTTGAGAAACCACATCAATGAGTATTCATTTACTTATACTGACCTTGACTCCTCACATCTGGCAATTAATAAATTTTCATCCCTTTATATTTATCTGCATTATGAAATAAATAAAAAAAATATTTACTCTGCTCTTTCAAGAGCAGCTCAGATCCACAGAACTTTGTAACACAAGAAATCCACCTTCAAAAAACTTATTCTGCTTCAGAAAAAAAAAAAATTAGTCTAAACTTCGTTTTCTGAAGAGGTTTTAATATTATTTTTCTTTAGAGACAAATTTTACATTTTCTAAAGAATATTAGAAGACAAAATTAATTCTCAGCAGTTCCCAAGGGCAAGAAAATGTTTTGTGTGACTTTTTTTTCACTTGACCAGGTGGTCCCAAGAGAAGSTGACTTTCTGGCTACAATCACCCCTTTAGACTTGGAAGAGAATTTGGATACATAAGAGTGCCTAATGAGGATATATTTTTGATGAGTTCARTGGTAGTTTAAAGACTTCAGAAAGGTCACTTGCAGGTCTGTAATTTACTTACTCTCATCCAGATTTCATCCAGATTAAAACAGCCAAACTGACTAAAGATACCACAGATGTAAGGAAAATTGGTTTTTAAGTATTTTAGGAAGTGAGATAAGAGCCAAATGCACCCCCTAGACTTTTAAAAATGTCTTTTTTCATGGGATCAGGCACCAGAACAAGTTAAAAAACTATCAAGCACTTTTTAAGAATATTTAAAACATTATTRTTGCAATTCCTTTCCCACCCAGCTGCAAAGGGACTCTAAATTACTCTATTGTCCATGGGATTTGTARAATAGCAGCCAGAACTAACATGAAACTGAACAATAGCAACATTATACTCCTTCTCAAGAAAAAGGAAAAATGCAGTCTATGGCAAAATCTTTGGCTGCTACATGATAATCAATTCCTTTTAGAAAATTCTCTAATTGCTATTTTTTAAAAAAACAAACTTTCCTGTTAAGCATTTGACATTTTTTCATTGTTTGAAAATAAGTTAAATCTAAAATTAGTTTTTTTTGCTTGAACATTTAAAAGCAGCTTATTGACAAGAGTACGCAAATGGGGATAAAAATATAAGCAACTGTTCCTAAAAAAAAATGTAAAAGTTTTCTRGAAAAGGCTTTAGCATTACAAAAATAATTCTGTTTTTACACAGAAGAAACATATTAATTATGTGGACAATTTGACTCCAGTTTTTTAGATTTCAGGAAAGCCCATAATGAGTAAACAAAGAGTAAGGAAGATGATTCTTCAGCATACAAGTGTTACAAATAAAGCAGGAAAAAAGAGGTATGCAGACAAAATCAGAATTATCCACAGGGCTGCAGCTCTCAGCTGTCCTGATGGGAACAGAGAAAATTCACCACTCAAGGTTTTTTTTTAAAAAGCAAACAAGTGCACAGGGTCAGGGTGAAGGCAGTGGGCACCTGAACTCCACAGGGGCCGTGCACCAGACTTCAAATGACAGACTTTGTTGAATCCTCAGCAGGAGGAAGCTCTTTCAGCAAGACCTTTACTTTTGCTCGTGTTTGGTACATTTCCTGCCCCTTGGCCTCCCACTCAAATCGCACCTTCAGTCTGCAGGGTACAACCACCAGAGCACTGCAAGTAAAGCCACGGGATGTTTGGGCATTTGCTGGAAAAAGTAGTCCCTGGGTAAAAGTAGAATTTTTTTTTTTTTTTCTGCTCACACTGTAATTTCTGGGTTCAAGGTAAAAAGGGACATGAAAACTCCGTGAAATGTCCTGAAGGAAAAAAAATACAAGAACCTGTTTGGTCAAATCTTATGCAAAGGCAGAGTATCTGGAACTGCTGAGAGTCGCTGGAGAGTGAAGAGCTGTTTCAGAACCTTAAGACACTTTGCAGTTGAGAACTTTATTCCACCAGTGCAATATCTAGGCCTTGGAAGTAGTGCTAAACTTAAATAATTTTAAAATAATTGCTGAATTTAATTTTTTTCCTTAACAGCAGCCATTGTTTCACTCCACTGATTAGAGTTGAGACCTGGAAATAGTTCTACGTTAGGAAAAGTAGCCTTAGAATATTGATATTCAGCCTATTGACAGTCACCTGATGTATTTCTTACTATGCAACAAGACTGTAAAAATCAAAGTAATGGCTAAAGAATTTTTAACTGATTTCTATTATGATTCTACTTTAAACTAAATAGTTTTTATTTTCTAGTTAGATGTTTAAATGGCAGTGAAGGTCCATTTGTGTCTATTTTAATAGAAACATTTCTAATTTAAAACAAAATAACCTATTTAAGAAAGAATTTTCCAAGATAAATGTATCCATGCTTCTTGACCTCAAACATATGAGAAATATTTAAAAATCCTTAAAGCCTGAGATCCTGATGTCAAAAGCACTTCTGTACCAAAACCATATTTCAATGATTTAATTTTCAGCAGCCTTTTCAATTATTGTTCACACCAGCTTATCATTTAATTCATAATTAAAACAAACACAATATTTGATTGATACATATAATGAGAAAAGGGAACAAATTGTAAAGATGATCAAAGGATAAATGAAGAAGGCAGAACTTAACTGAGTATGAGAAGCAACATAAGTTCTGCTGCATGAAAGGGGCTCTCAGATGAGCTCACAAACAATACAAGTATCAATGATAAAACAATGTTTGAAATCAGTTGGTTTTAGTGAATCAAAACTGCAGATGAACACGGTCTGGTGGTTGGCACAAAAGGCAACCATCTCCATTACAGCCATGTCAGATTATTTATTGCTAAACAAGCTGCAAATACATTTCTACACAAGGAATATCTTAAGGGTCATGAACAAGAATACTATATTGGTACTGTCAAAGGAGCTGGTCTTTTTGTTTTTTTTTTTAAAGAAATTCTCTTTAAGTGGCCTCAGATGAAAGCAGCAATCCTGCAGAACTTAGTATCATACAAACAAGATGGAACGAAACATTTCACTCCTGTAGTTTTTAGCCTATACAGGAAATAGAAACAAAAAAATGAGAGTAGAGATTCATGCACATTCACCTGGTCTTTGCAGCAAAATCCAGAAATTCTATCTAAGTGCACTACCCAGAATTTTGGTAACTATAAGTAAAAYGCTTTCAAAAGGGAAAAAGAAACAATTTTAAAGTATTTGAGGAGATATATTTATTGGCTGGTGATAAGAGGGAAAGAGAGAAAACAGACAACCTTTTAGCCAAGAGGTTAGACCAAGAGATCGCCTTGTAACAGAGCAGTGAGACAGCACCTGCAAATAGATTGTAAAACATGTCACTGTCGAGTTTCACAGATRCTGGGTTTGAATTTTCAGTTGCTTTCCCTTCTACTGAACCACGCAAATGGGGAGAAAAATTGTCATTCACTCTCTCATTCACTGTACAGGGAAATATCGATCAGCTGACCTCAGGGGGAAAGGCCTAGAGAAAAATGGAAAGGAACACCTTTGTGAACTATCACTCAACCATCATCACCTGCAACATTGATGGAAAGCACATCCTTACTTGAGAAGGGGTTGYCAATGTTTGCTGGCTCAAAGATGAAGCCACAGTAAGCACAGCAACAGAGATTTTCATGCAAGGGTTTAGCAATGGTCTTGTTAATAAGCAACTTCCAAGGCAGCATGGGCTCCTGTAGGATGGTCTGAAGCACCTGAAAATAGTTCTCATTTATCAGTGTCTTACCTGTGATGTTGCTACTTTCCAGCCTCTGCCTTGTGATGAAGGGTCCTTTCTTCTATTTGTTCTTCCAGCTCAGCTTACTCTGTTTTGGGAAAGAAGGTGTGCTGGGTTTGAGGAGATTTGTGTTTTTTCTCATGTTTTCTGGTGGGCAGTAGCTTTCCTGGCATGTGCAATGCTATTGATTAGCTCAGTGATATTTCACATACTGTCCAGGATAGATCACTTTGGAGTTCTGAGTTAGTGTCCTGTCACCTGGATTTTATTCTCTTTTGTTTTTCAAATACAAGAGATTTTTCTGAAATAAGAAACCTGTAATCTGGTATATTATCATTAGATCAATGTCCTAGCCCTGCTATTCCTTGTTTTAAAACACAGGCAAACAGGAATCATCAGTTCGTGGATACCAAATAAGTAAATGATGTCCTGGTCATTTCAAAAGAAGAGCCTGATCCTGCAAAATTTTCTGGTTTGAGGGAAMTTGTGCTTGATACAGCATGTAAAACTCCAGTTGAAGAAGTGCTTCTCATTTCTCTCCAGACTGAGCCTGGAATTCATCTCCCCTGATCTGAACTAAGAGTCAGATGCTGAGGTKTTTAGATGTCTTCAAACAAGTCATCAGCATTTTTCCCATCACCATTTTTCCCATGGTGTTATGGATACTCTCTGCCTTGGGCAGTCATCTTCAAAGAGAAAATACTGCCCACTTCCTTCCGTGGTCTACAGAAAAAATCTAAATTACTGGTCTGGACTGTGCTTGCAGAACTGAACTTTGAAACAGTTGATAATTTCCCCCTAGATGAAGCACACGGAGATTTCTTCAACTGATGGGGTAAATTTTTAAAATCACTGATTTGTATTAATTGCTGCTCTGAAAAAAAAAAAAAAAAAGGTTTTACCCTAGTTTTATATTGAAATTTATTTATGTTTATTTTACCTGTTAGGCCTCTACAGTTCTTTAGCCTGTCAAGGGCTGAAATTATTCACTCACCTTGCCACCAGCCCTGCACTTCCAACTCCAATTAATAAATTCTCTCTAGACCTTTCTTTCAATGCTTAATACCATCTTCCCTTCCCTTCCCTCCCATTAAAAATGAGATCACTGGCGAATAACTTAAAATATCTGGAGTGTTTCTTTAAATASATTACATTTAATATAAATTTAAACTGAAAATCAAAGCAGATCCCTCAAAACACAAAAGCCAGGGCTATTCTGACTGTTCATTGCTKTTATTTAAAAGGAGATGATCAACACAAAAATTTGGAACAAGCCATATAAGATGCCAGAACCAGTCTTGTACAAAGGCAAAACCCTACAGCTGAAATTACTTTTCGAATATTAACAGGTATCCCCAAAAAGTAAATGATATACACTTTACAAAGGCATCATTTTATTCTTTGTAGATACAAATACTCTTTTAAAATGAACAGATCAGAYAAGTTACATTCCACATAAGTGATTCATGTACCAAATACACAATAAAATGAGAAAAACCAAACTTCATTCCATGAATGAAACATCTGGGCCCTGAATATCTGTAAACAGTTTCAAACTAAAGCTGAAATTTGAAGACATTGTCCAAAGCTGCTGGAGTGTAAATCAAAATTACAAAGAGTTCTGCAGCTCATTGCATGTTTGTTAAGCATTTCTAGTCTCATACAAAATTGAAAACTTTCAGAAGAATTGAAGTGAAACTACAACATTTCTAACAAGTTTATAATCCATTTTCCAGGRAGATTAAGCCAGTACTTAACCTACTCAATGAGCTCACATATATAAGCTGATTGGTGAATGTATTACACATACCCTCTACCTCTCTCTCCCAACTGTATATGTATATGCACAGCAAGTACAAAGATTGAGCCAYCAAAATACTTATTTTAGTGAAAAATTCTTGATATGAAAGATTTTATTTCACACTACATTGAAAGCAAAAATGTTTATTGTGGCTTAAACTGTTCAATTTTGTTTGRTTGGTTTTGTTTAGAAGCTGAAGGGTCACTTTCAAAGCAAACAATTAGAATCAAGAATTCATTCAGAATCCAGAACTCTCATTCAGAATTAATGAGAAAATAAATCAATATTTTTACTTATTTCCAAGTGTATCAAGAGATAAAGGAAACTTGTTCATTTTCTCATACACTTTAGCATATACAAAAATAAAGTGCACAACTCTAGGYGAAAAAAATAGACCTAGCTAAAAATGTTTTGAGGACACTTAGGTGACAAGAGGTCTGCTGAGATGGCTATTTCAAKATATATTTTCTGCTGCAAATGTGAGTTCCACCTAAATATATATTGCTTCTGTAATATAAACAGACACATCCATAATATGAGCACATTTAAATGGACAAAATGGGCCTAGAATTATGGATACATATTTGCAGATTGAGAGTATCTGTAGCAAATTCAGTTGATGTGGGTTCAATTTACTGTATTTGAGAGCAAATTAGTTGTTACTGACCTGCTCACTGAATATTTGATTGACCTGTTAGAAATTACATTAAAACATTATGGATCATAAAGACATTTTCTTAATAGAGGCTTCAATTCACAGTGCATGTGGGAATTTTTTTTTAAATCAGATTTTAAATTTACCTCTTGTGAGATAAATCCTGTTCCATCTAGAAACTCATATCTCTGCTGTTAGTTGAAGCTGACAGAATGAGGTTCTGTACAGAAACTCACAATGGAATTTGATGTGYTGTGCTTTATCAGGGATTGCCATGCTATCAGAATGATAGCAACAGGATCTTATTTTGAATGAGTTTTTCACAAAATTTATGAATTCATTGTTTATACCTAGACATGGCTCACACGGGTATTTCTGCTTAGTGAGGAAAGTGTTAAAGTTCATCACTAACACAATGCTTTTAAAGATTTACAGTACCATATTTTAACATCTTGGACACTTAAGAAGCTGCTTCAAAGTAAGCATAAAAACCAGCAGAATTCATCTCGGTGCTTACTAGAAAATTACATCTGTGAAACATGAGATTCAACACTTTGAATAGCTGCTCATGACAGAGGTCACTGCATGTTTTGTAAGGTTTTAAAACCCAGTCAAGGTGGAGTTTATTAAATTAACAGCTCACAAGAAAGATGTTAAGGCAGAGACTTCTCAACCCATACAATCAAGGGAGAAAAGAAGTAGTCACCATGTCTTCACCTGCTTCAAGCAGGACAGATTTCTCATTCACAGAAAATGTGGACGGCAATCACAGTTTCACAATTTCCTGCTGCCTTTCATTATGTATGGTTTCTCAATGAAAAGGAAAAGCAAGAATTAAGAAGAATGTTTATTAAAAGGTTCCAGAACTCCTAAAAATCCCATTTCAGTTATAAAAGTACAGATCTAGTGAGAAAATTCAAGTTACAATTAATTTATCTGTTCTGATTATGTAGTACATGCATGCACAACTTTTCACAGAAGTAGTAGCTTGGATATTAAAAACATGTCTGGACATTAGTACTTCCAGTTCCTGAAAAGGCTTGAAAAGGAGAGAAAATTATCAGTGTGTAATGATTTTAAATCTTAGGCAGATAAGATTATGAAACAAAACACATATCGTCRAAGATTTTTCTAGAATTCTATCAATTTCTTTAGTAAATTCCAGTAAATGTAAATAAAGAGCTTTCTGCAAGKGTGTATTATCTAATGGAGCACATCTTTATACAGCCTAATAATGTCTTCTTGTATTTGAACATTATATCAGTATTGGAACATTTTTTGGAAATTTTTCTGGAAAATTTCAGAAAATAACAAGAACTGGACTCTGATTGTAACATTCCTTTAATTTCAATGTATATACTTGCAGCTTTTAGGATTTTCTTCTAATATAGATGAGCCTCAAACATTTAAAAAAAAAAAAACCTACAAAATGTCCTAACTATAGAAAAATATCAGTGATAAAACATCATTAGAAGCATTTAACATCAGAGCAATAAATTCTTGGCTTCATAACCTTAGCTCAATTATGTCAAACAAAACATTTTGTTAGATGGCAGTGATAAGGTCTGTGTGTCTTGGCAGGAAAATAAAAAACTACCTTTGCAAACCACAGAAACAAGTTTTCTCATTCTGTTCCTTTGCTCCCACATGTTCATGGGTTTAGAATAAATAAGTCATAAATAACAATAAGTCAAAGCAAAATAAAATTATACATGTGTTGTTATCTTACTGTATGCCTATCATCTTGGTTAGGGTTCAGAGCTTTTTGGCTCCCATTTATACAAAGCTCTCTTCCATATTTGTGCACAGCAGAAAAGAATCCACAAGTCTGGGCTTTACCAGCTGCTGAAAATCTGAATCTTCCAGTCCATCAGGGCTCATAATTGCTAGCCTTCGCAAGGCTGCCTAGAAAAACAGAAGAGCATCATTGCAGTGCAGTCAGGTTTGGCAAAGCCTTCATTGCAGGAATCCATTACCAATACATCTAAATAACAGCCAGATCTCAAAATTGAGCTGTGCAGGCAATCTCTCATTGCTATCTTCATCTGTCAGATGAATCTTCCCTCAGGCAAAGTTATTAAATGATGGTCACTTTGGGGCATACTACTGTTAGACCTGAGCAGCAGGTTAAATGCAAGACAAGCCCTCAAACACCAGTGACAACAMCTTCTAGAGCTTAAAGTAGCTTATGTCTCAAGGACAATATTTTTTGCCACATTTTTAACACAACACTTCTTCGGGCAGTTACTAATATATCAGGAGAAGGAGAATTGCTGAGACAGGGAGGTAGATAATGTCTCAAGCAATAGGCATGAATTCAAGGAATTTAATTCATATTGAATAGCAGCAACAACTTCAGTGAGACAGAAAAATCATAGTTTGGTTTGCTGCCACCACTCTGTGGTCTCTGCTCTAACCATACCAGATTAACAAGTCCTCTTGGCATGTAGGAAGAACAATCACAGCATTTTCTATGCTCACATTTATATTTTCTTCATCCTAAATGAGACCTGCTTAAACAAATGAGCTCCAATAACCGAGCTTTAACTTACATCTAAAATAACATTAATATCATAAAGCATTGYCGAACAGTAGTCTTCAGTCTTCACTAATCAGAGCCTATGTCCTAAGCCTGGATCACCCATGTCCCCAGGGCCCTTTGACAGAATGCTCAGTGAAATCATTCAGCTCTGGCACTTGGCTCACAGTCCATGCAGTGCAGGGCCAGCAGCTGGGCTCTTTCTCCTGAGCAGAGAAAGTGCTGACCTCCTGTTGCCCACTCCTTGGCCGGGCATTATATTGTCTTGGAAGCACAAATAGAACAAAAAATTGCATTGGAGTGAAAGCAAGAAATACCTTTTCTCCTTTTTGGATGCTTTACATAAATATTTTCATACATATGTGTGAGTGCAGGTAAAGGACTGCTACCCCCATGGTTCAAGGCTAATTTTGACAAACATAGAACCACCACAGAATGGAATTTAGGAATTAATGAATCTTTAAACTCCAAAGTGTTTCAGCTATTTTTCTTTTTGTGCCAAATAATGTGAAGATGAAGCCATTTTTCCTTATGTGCTTAAATCTTCAATCAGAARATGAATAATTGACAGTGTACAGGATTATGCTTAAGGGGAAAAGCAGGAGACCCTGACATGAATTTAAAATATTTCTGCAATASTTATGCATTTTGAAATCTGAAGGGATGTTTTTTCCCTAATTTTCTCATATGAGCATGAAAGAAGGACTAAAATGTACATACCAGACAAGCCACTAAAACAGAATCGCTGTTATTCCTTTCTGTTGGTGATCTACAAAGTTTAATCAGGCGAGGAATACCTGAGTGTACAAAAGAGTGTCAGRAGACATAATTCAGACAAATAACTTCTTATTTCTGAGATATTCTTTAGATGCATGATATTTATATTTTTTTGTAGATATGATCTTTAATGCAAAGATGACATGCAAATACTTAAGGGACTTTCCATGGAGCTATGCAGTTCAGAGCAGTCATAATTAATAGTTGTAAAGCATAAACAAATAAATTGGGTTTACTTGCTGTGGCTGTTTCAGAGGGGAAGTTATGACCTCCATTTCTTCCCTCTCAATCCTCCCATATACCCTTAAAAAACTCCAACTCAAAGAACATATTCCCTCTCATTGCATTAATCCCATCTGGACCTGCTGGGGACCCAGTTTTCTGTTCCCTGCCAGACCCTGCTCAAGGGTTTCCATAAAGGAAGGGAAAAGGCAGCATTGTCAGTTGGCACAGCAAGGGACAGCTCTGTGTTGAGTGGATGCTGCACCTCAGGCTCCTCTGGGAAATGAGCCAGAGGTTCATTTAGCTCCATCTCCTCAGTCATTCTCTGGGCACACTCCATGGGGAATGTCTTTCATAAAGTTTACCAAGTGAGGCTAAAAATTAAAAGGAGCTTCTCTGTGACTGGCAGTTGCTCCCCCTTTTCCAGGCTGCCATTAAGCAGTAGACACATCCTTACAGCTGAGTTTTACAGCAGCATCTGCCACCTCGGGATCTCGGCTGAGCCGTGCCAGTGTGACCGCAGATTTCTGCTGCACTCGCTCACAAGCTGCAATCTCTGCTGGATTTCCTGAGGATGATTTTTCAAAGAGCATTTCCATTAGAAGTTGAACACCTAAAAGAATGCAGGAAACATCATTATACTCTCTCCAACAAAACACTCAGTGCAAAAAAGGAAAGGGGAAGGGAAAGCTGGGTAAATTCAGACCAGCTACTGCCCAAACAAAGCACAGAGAATCCAAAAATGCAGGCTGCAATTTGGACATCAGCACTCAGGAACATCTGATCAGACAAACTGATAAGTTTGTCTTCACTAGGAARCAACAGAACTTCTGGAGCTAGAAATTGTGCTAACTCTTTTCTCCTCTAAAGGCTGGTATTTTGAATRTCATTATTTCAGCCAACTAAATGCAATTCCTTATTTGCATCTAAATTAACATGAAGGTAATCACTACATAAAAAAAATCTGCAGTGGCATATTTCAGGTCTCTAAAAGTTTCACTCCAAGACTTTTTTTTTCTTGTTTGCATATTTTTGAGCAAGTCTTCAAAAGTTTCCTTCTCCAACTGTTTAAGCATATTTTATAATGAGGAATCCTTTAATGGAGGAGATGATGAAATCCTGTTTCTTGAAGTTTACTCCGTGACTAACTCTTCACTCCAGAAGAGGCAATGTCACCCATGTCTAAATAGCTTCATTAACTTATTGTTGCCTATAAGAGTTGATATTCTTCTTGTACTACCACCAAAAAAAAAATTATTTCTCTTTTCTAGATTATTTTAAGTGTAAAGACAATTATGTGCTATTAGACTCCATATGCTGTTAGGCATTCAGATTAYTTCAGTTAGCATCAGAGGATTTTAACTGTTAGAACATTTGCATAAATAATTCACAGAATTATCATCAGAACCATGCAGCTAGATAATAATCAATCAACATACAAGAAAAAGTCAGGGTTGAGAAGAAAGTACCTAACTTCTCCAGCATTCAAAGACCATTTTCAGAATGTAGCCTCTGACTAGCATCCACTTCATATAATGCTAGGCAGGCAGACACAAAAAAGTTTTTACACACAGGATGTGTGTAAAAACTGTCAGAAGCCAGGGGGAAAATGCTTCTTGTGAGCTTCCATGATGGAATGAATACACAAACTGTACATGGGGCCATTGTCCCTGACCATCCACACGTATATCTCCACCCAGTGCAGTGTCTAGCAGGAGTTAGCTCTACTTGGCACAGCTAAGCAATACATGTGAATTTCCTCTGTAATTTAATCTTTGCCACCAAAAGGAAAAAAAAAAAAAAAAAAAAAAAAAAAAAAAGGCAGCTGTCTTACTATATTGCTTGGCCTTGGATTTGCTGGTGAGTGAGTGCATTGATAAGGCATTTACATCTTCCTCTTTCTATATGCTCAGAGTTATTAACTTCTTGGACTTCTTGTGTGCCAATAACACCAGAATTTCTTCAATATAGTAAATTTTGAATGATACAGTATTTCAAGAAGTGTGAGGAAAAAACATAGCAATTTCTGAACAGTAATGAATGCAGAATACTTCAAAATATGTAATACTTCTGAATACCTGTGAGAAAAGTGACACAAGTTGCAGGTGTGCATGGCTCAGCATCAGGCAATGTCTTTCAGCTTGTAATTTGTAATTGCCATTTTACACAAYGCAATCACCATAATAAAAGCCATTGAAATACTTTTTACTACCTTGCTTTGCATCCAGGAGTAAGTCACATGCATGGAATACYAACAATTGGTCACAAATGCAAACTTTCCTAAAACAGTGGTTTATTTCATTTATGTAGAACCAACCCCAGGAGTCRTTTTTCACCCTGCAGCAATGTGCAATATCCAACAGAGATAGGATACCAAATGAAGCTTTATTAGTGAAAACTTTCTCCTTTACCTCGGAAGTYCTACATTGCCATCTACTCAGACTCTACAGAAATAAATTTCAAAAAATATAATTCAGCTAAAACACATACCATTTCCTTGAACGATTTCTGAAGCACACTGGTCCAAYACAGACATGTTTGCCAATATTGTTACCACCTGTTGTTAAAAAGAGAAGGAAATATGAAGTCTAGCCCTACAATTCAGTAATATTAAATAGCATTGAGGTTTTATAAAATAAGAATGGAAAAAATATGCCAAACGTTTGAGAGTTCTGTTTTTATGCTGAATCAGTTCAGATGAAATGCTAAAAAATCCTCATAAGAGAGATTTGCAGTTATGAGCTTTGATTCACAGGAATATTTAAGGAATATTTCTCAGTTTTGTTGAAGCCAAGAATTGTGTGCATGTCAAGGCASCATCCCAAAAGGAACTGGATTTAAAAATCTGTTTGTACCTGTCCAGAGGTAAAGACCACGGTTAAGCTCTGCACCAAGTGAAGCACATTCTGAGATGCTGATTTACAGAATCCCCTATCTCAAATAGCTTTAACTGTTTTTGAGATTAGGTGTAATCTCTGACAGAGACTGGGCCCTGTGGTCCTGTTGGCTTTCAGTCAACCATTCCCTTCAATGGTATTACAAACTTTCTCATACATCCTGCAAGGTGTTTTTTAGTTTGTCCTTCAAAKAATTTACTTTTTGCATGCAGACATATCTCATTTTTAACAGCATATATGAGAAACAAAATAATAAATGTTAGAGATCACCAGAATACAAAACAGAAATAACGTTTTTTTTCTTAAGAGGTTTTAGATTTTCTCTAATCTAATTCAGAAAAATTAGCCTCAAAAATAATGGTCAGTTTTGGAACTGGTTTATCAGCTTTTTAACAGCACAGTGTCAGTTCAGAACCCAGCAAACTTCTTAAATGTAAGGAGGCATGAGATCAAATCACCATTCTGATCTCACTTTGCCATTTTAAAAACAAGGATGACTCATTTCCGATGCTGTGACATAAAGATTTTCCRCTCCTGAAGGTAGTGTGACAGTGTCATCTCTCTGAATAAATATACTTACTTAGCATGCAGATGAGTTGCTGAGGCTCTACAGAGTGACAGGTAGAAATATGGTAACTCAGAGTATGTCTATGTATTTATTCCATATTAATTATTAACTGTGTTGYAGGCAGAGTGTATATGTTTTCTCATTCTAAATTATATCCCGTTAATGAAAATTGCTTCCTCTGTGCAGAAGCTGTACCCCATGTGGCTCTCTAAGCCACAGATGMAGAATTCAATTAACCACAATTTAAATACATGCCAATTATTCCACTGCTTCAAGTTATTTTGTCTAATAAGTATTTTCATACATAAAAATAGTTTGCRTGCGTCTTTTGGCACCAAAAATTATTTGAGGTTATAGTTGTACTTCCCTTGTGCTGATCATGTGGGTCCCATATTTTGCAATGTTTCTGGACTTGCTTAGTGGGTTTACATGTAACTTCACCAGAGGGGTGTATAAGTATCATCAACATCCATCCTATCATGATCAAGAACCATCAAGTTCTACCTAATTTATCTTTTAAAATCTTAGTAGGACTCAAAAGGTATTTAGCCATAGATTAGCTCATYCCATAAGGATAGATTTTTCTTTTCCAAAGAAAACTCATTTTCCTGTAATGTAAACAATGTAACAAAATAGGATAATGTAAAATTATAATAGGCAAGAAGAATAAAGAGTTCACTTTAAATGCTCTATTTCTGCTACACTTTTCTAGTTTAATGTTTATGTTTTATGCAACTTAATTGAAAATTTMATCTATAATACAATCCAAATTTCAAGGAAGTTTCCTACTGAAGATGAACTCTCTAGAGGAAAACATAAACAAATGCAGACTCAATTTGCTTTAAAAAATAACACTTCTGTGAGCCCCGGTATTAATGAAGCCTCATCTCTTTTGGATTTAGAGTTGATCAAGAAACATAAACAGATGTTTTCCAGTAGCATCTTTCCCACTGTAGATTTTTATTTTTGTCTAATGACACATAGACTTACACTGCAGTCTTTATCTTAGCCTCTTTTCCCATTATCTGGCTACAAATTTTGCAAAGCCTTAGGCAGTCTCAAAAATAACTACAAAGCCTTGTTGAATCATCAGACTAG
This sequence comes from Malurus melanocephalus, assembly GCF_030028575.1. Lineage (NCBI taxonomy): Eukaryota > Metazoa > Chordata > Aves > Passeriformes > Maluridae > Malurus > Malurus melanocephalus. The sequence goes on from NW_026623346.1 coordinate 255,795, forward strand.
TTCAGATGTTATTGTGAGACATGGAGACATAAACAGACACTGACAAAAGTGGCTGCCTAAGCCTCGTTTCATTGTTGAAAATTACTGGAAAAATATAGATATCAAAACCTCTTTCAGAACTGAAATTGTTTTCAAATAATTGTAAGACTTGAAAATATTTAGCATGGAATCTCTACTGTTCAACTGCAAATTTTAGTAGCAATTTCATTCATTGCTCAAGTAATGATCCTGTAAAAGAACAYACTGCATGGTTACAAAGCACTGGCACCTGATACAATTTATTTTAAAATTTTACAATTTTATTATTGATTTTTGCAATTTTTCTGGATTTCTAAGCCCTGATTAGGTTCTTGTGGAACTAAGAACAAGTTCTTAGGAACCTGTGGTTCACTCAGAGTATAAGRAAGAAGTCATCCTGAAGACAGGACACATGAGCCCTGGTCATCTGCCAGTGCCATCCTGACATGGATGGTATGTGCTATGGCAGAAGGAATGTGCTAAAGCCGCCCATCAATTCCGGTGCCTTAGTGATATCTTGATCTGTGGGATTTGCAGATGTGCCATAAAGCATATTCTGACAGGGAATGCAGCATAATTCCCTACTCCAGCACCTGTATCCGCACTCAGCAGATCTGCTTTGGAGGCAGATCTTGATCCATGCATTTCCAATATCTGTGTTCCAGCAGTGGTCTCTAACCAGACTGTCCCAGGCTGGTACACACTCTGTCCTCTGCTATCCAAATTCATCAAGAATTGCAGGTGTCTCTCTAGAGCGGGAGCCTGATATATCTGTTGGCTGCAGTTTTCTCTGTGAACTGGCCACCCTAAATTCACTGTACTAAGGAAAACCACAGAAAAATAGACTTGATCAACAAATAATCACCATAGAATGGCTTGGGTTGGAAAGGACCTTAAAGATCAACTAATTCCAACCCCTGTCATAGGCATTGACACTTCCTAYCAGACCAGGTTGCTCAGACATCCATCCAGCCTGGCACTGGACACYTCCAGGGATAGGGCACCTACAACTCCTCTGGACAACCTGTTCCAGTGCCTCACCACCCTCACAGCAAAGGATTTCTCCATGCTATCTAACCTAAACTCACTCTCCTTCAGCTTGAAGCCATTTCTCCTTGTTCTGTCACTACATGCCTTGTAAAAAGTCCTTCCCCATCYCCTCTGTTGGCTCCGCTCAGCTCCTGGAAGGCCCATGACATTTGCTTGCCATCAGATGAAAGCTGGATGATTCAGGTCAGTGTCACAAGTTTCGCTACAGAAAAAAAACCAAAAAAAAAMCAGAGGAACAGGGCTCCAGGGCTTGTCCTGTGCTCAACACCTCCTGTTACYGTGTGCTCTGCTCTGCACACCCCAACCACAGAGCAGGGAGACACCGGAAAACACAAAATGTCAGGTAAGGGACCCTCAGACCAGCTCATGTCTAAGCACCTTTTGAAGGGGCTCCAACTTGTCAAAATAACAACAGAGATTTCAGATTTGTGCAGAGATTTCAGTGGGACTGGTAAGATTTTTCACAAGACTAAGAGACTAAGTAGTTAATTTTCAGAATTTAAAKAACCACACGAACAATCAAGCAGCCTTGAAGGTTCATCTTTAAATGGTTTGTTGGTGAACTGAGCATGCAGAGATATTTGAAGGAGAAGGACWCCTTTAAGTCCATGGAAAATTTTCCTATTTAATAAATAAACTTTTAAAAATGGCATTATTTCATATTTTGCAAGTGTCACTACAATGTCATATTCTTAGTCTTGCAGCTACCCCGGAAATCGATCTGAAATCTAATTAATAATCTGTATTTTTATATRATAAATAAGTAAACAGATATTAAACAAAGATACCTCTCTTTAGTGACAATATCATACATTATTATAAAATTGGCAGTGTTGATCTTTGTTAGTCATTCCATATATATGTATATTTCACAATTTAAAGTTTGTTTTTATTTCCACATAGTTTCCTTCCACTCCCTCRGACTTTCACTTATGGAATTTATGAGTGGTGAACCTTCCTTTTCAGTTCTGTAGTCTGCTTTACACTGAATTGTAAGAGTTTCAGTTATCAATAACAATTTACATTAAAGAAAACTTGGTTAATTAGAACCTTTAAAATAGTTTTGTTCAAACAGTAGTCACCTTGGAAATTGTTTTAACAAAAACTTGTAATTACTAACATTATAAAAATGCTTTTCTAAACAACTAATGATRACTAATGCCCATCAACCTGAGCACAAAGGTATTGAATGTTTGCTGCAAAAGTGAAAACCAGATACAAATGCTTTGCTATAAAATAAGATACTTACACTGAGAGTGTAAGTTTAGTTGCCAAAGAGATTTAAACCTAAAGAATACATAAGAATCAGAAGGCTTCTCTGATAACTTTCTCTTGGGGGGAGGTTTAAGATGATTTGAAAATATTTCCCATTGTTGTGAAACCAACTACTCAAGAAGAAAGATGCCATAGGATTTGGAGGATGAAAGCACAYATTTTAGCCTGTTAAAGGGACAATATCCTCCACAACTGAGGGACCCTTCCCTCATTTGTGGGAGAGGGAGGTGCCTACAGAGGTGGAAGCTGTGATGCTAATATACCTTTACTGATAATAAAGGCACACTGCTCAGTAGGCTTTTATCAACAGCCCTGACATAAAAAGAKGGACACAAGCTCAAAATAAGAATTAGCATGTAATTTAATAGAGTGGCAAAGTAGATCAATACAGAATTGCTAATTCTCTTAGTTAATTACTCCTTTAAGGCTGATTCATCGCTAAGTAATATTAATTTTTGTACCTATTATAAGAGCATTTTGTAATTCAGTCAAATAAATGACATAAGGATAAATCATAGTGTGTCTGCAAATTCCAGATACCCATCTTCAAAAACACTGAAACCTACTCAGAATAAGATGGAGTTTCTGATTCTGAATGTAAATTAAAATCACAATTCAAGACCCATCCACAGAGACAGCAAAGGAGTACATATAGCAGGGATCGGGAACAGACATCACAGCAAGTTGGGATAGAAAAAGCCTTTCAAGATATTATATATTAGGAGAAAAAACTTCAGTGAGAAATCTCTAGAAATTTTCTCTGGGACATTATATTGCTTAAAAAAAGAGAATAATTCCAATTGCTTCTGGTAGCCATTTTTGTGATTGGCAATTTAGTTTTTTTTCTCCTGAAAACAGAAAATATATATATACCTAGAAGAACTGAAGAAGCAAAGATCATCAGAAAATAATAATAGGGGTTGGAGAGAGGATCTGCTTGCAAAGTCTAGCTTTATTCTGAGGCCTTGACAGGGAAGTGTATACTTGGCATGCTGAGGCAGAGCAACAGAGACTGAGGCTGTATGAAACACACATTTTTAGAATGAAGGAACTCTTTACTACATTTTTATTTACTTTACTTCCTGTTGCTGACTAATCTAGATAAGSAACAGGCAGAATAGCCAGATTCTCACATTATTTGTTTTAAAGAAGCACACAGAATACGCATCCTGTATGGGTCCTACGGTGAAAAAAGGCATCCCATAAACCAGGGCATATAACTGAACTAGTGATTGAGCTACTCTGTCTCCTCACTCACATTTGTGGCCACAGTCTCCCATCTTTCAGGTTAAATAATAAGCTTCCAGAACTGCCATCTCGCAGGCTTCCTTCATGGAGTTGAAAAGCTTATCATATTTTGAAACAGACTCAACCAGCCAAAGACACCTAAGATATCTGATCTCCCTAGAGCAGAGCACAAATTAGGCTTCCAATACAAGTTAGTTCTTCAGCTGTGCTGAGATTTTAATCTTCCAACATAACCTCTTGCTTTGCAAGCTGGACCATATTGTCTTATCTTGCATCGAATCTAAACATGAAAGGCAGAATTGTAACTAAACGGTCATTTTGTCTCAAAAATTTTGGTATTTAAGCCAAAGAGTCTGATAATAACAATCCATTGCCAGTCAGTACTGTTATTTATTTATGTTAGTCACACATGCATGAAAAGACAGAGATAACCAGTTAAAAAGAAAAAAAGACATCAGGAAAATTATTACTACAGTCTTACATAGGAAACTTATTAGAATATCAATAATAAAATGCTGTGGTTAAAATTCAAAATAGGTAATTTTGGGCCTAATTTTCATTTTTGCATGTTACTGGCAGTCATATTTCTTTCTTGATTTCTTAAGCTAATTTAAATAACTTAATTCTTTATCAGTTCTCTTTCTAGCTATATATCTTGGGTTGATTTTGTGCCAATCCTGTATTCCTATATTCCGTCAGCTCGTTGCCCAAAAGGTGTCTGCGCCTTTAAATGCAACCTGGAAGAAGGAACAGGGGCTGTGCAGGCAGTTTAAAAGTGAGGCTGCCATGCAGCTGTTYGCTTTTTGGACCTCAGCTCGCTGCGTATGGTGGAGTTACATTGTCGTCGTTTAGCTAGCTCGGGTTTGTTAACTTGGGCAAACAGCTTTTCTGGGACCGCCACCCCTTTTCTCCAACTCATGTGATTTTGCTTCTGGAACAATTCAGCGGCCAGCGGGCACAAGCGGTGCAGCTCCRTCTCATCCTGAACTCCRGAAGAAGCCAAGCCAGAGATAGAAAAACACACTGAGCCCTCTGTTTCRTCCACAGTGCGAAGAGGATACCATCAGGTTTTCCACTGTTGCCCAAGTGCCACGTGAATTTTTTTTTTTTTTTTGCTTCTTTTTCCATTGGAAGGGAGCCGCCATCTTTTTCTCTGCACCACGTGGTCGCGCGGCTGTGGGGGAGGTGGCAGCATGTGTTCCTGAGTTTTAAATATCTAACCCTTTTTAATATCTAACCTTTTTATCTGGGCACTGTGTTTTGTTAATAAACTACTTTTTTTCTCTTCACTTTCGCCCAAATATCTATTTCATATTGGTGGGAAAAAAATTATCAAATTTTTCACTTCAGAAGAAACATTTACTCTAACATTTTTTTCTCTGAAAACATTGTCTCAAATCAAGACTGTCTCAAACACTATATTAGTTGAAATCATGTTTTCTCAGTGTGATCTTGTCAGTACCGGAAAGGATCCCAGAATTTTAGTGTAGAGTTAACCAACTGCAAGGAACAGTCAGACCTTTCAGCCRGAAGGCAATTCTAACCCCATATTGAATGATCATGGGGCTAGTGATCATGTCAGAGCTGGATGTTAATAGGGACCTCTGGAAGAAAACAATGCARATACCTTTTCATGACCCTGTCCACATGTAAATGGTTTGTTAATATATGCCCCAGCATTCAAGAACCTCAAATTGAGAAGTAATATTACAAGGTCCTTTCAAACAGACAGGGATTTTTAAAAAAAATCTAAAATAACTCTTAAYAATCTTCTCATTAAAAGCATCATTCTCAAAGTCTTTCACTAGGGATTCAGTGATACTAAAAAATTAAAACTGCTTTATATTAAAGTAATATCTGTCTCTAATTTCCTTTTGACATTGCAATCTCCTTTTAAGGGGGAAAAAAGTGAGGAAAGACAGTAAGAACAAACACAAATGCCTGATAAGGAAGAAAAGGTGAAGAGCAGAGAACGTGAAACCTAGAGGAAGAATGGTGTTAAGGATTTAAAATCTCAAATGGGACAGAAGATCTCCATGTCAAAACCAGTAACATCTCCCAAATGCCAAGAAAACAGGAAAGAATCTATCAGAAAATAAAGCAGCTTTGCTTCCAGCTTTAAAACTTTTCTTCATCTCAAGCTGTTTTGAAACATAATTCACTGATTTTACAATTAGGAATAACCACTTTAAAATGGATGTGTTCAGTGCACATTAATTCTTTGTCTGCCTGAATAAGAGAAGATCAGAAGGTGTTAGGCTATACCTCCACAACTTCACAGGTAAGGTGAGAATACTAACAGCACTGAAGAGACAAGTGGGAATGCAGAGAGAAAAATTGTTATACATAAACATACTGCACACAAACATACATATTTCATATTTTTTTATGTGGAGTCTAAGATGATGGTTAAAGTCAAGAAGACCCTGAATGATAAGGGATTTGGAACCTTCAGGCCTCATACACGGCACTCTGCTGAAGTAAAATTAATCACTGAGAGGCCAAATAAGCAGTGTCTCTGCAGCACCCTAATGCATGGTAGTGCCTGAGAGGAGCAGAAGAAATTCCTTCTGATTTCACCTATGCATTAGCATAGAACTTTAATATTCGGTGTCCCTTTACCAAAAAAAAAAAAAAAAAAAAAAAAAAAAAAAAAAAAAAAAAAAAAAAAAAAAAAAAAAACCCAAACAAAAAAAAAAACACTGGTGAGAAAGAAAAGGCAAAGTAAAGTACATTAGCACTATTTGCCAATAAAAACCTGCAAACCATCTACCAGGCAGTTAGGAATTGGTCCAAAGCCCACCGACGTCAATGGGCTGGGGATCAGATCCTTATTCAGCTTTTGGAGCTAATTCATCTTTGAACTGACAACTGTAGATTTAGGCTCCATATATACCTTTGAGTCAAAGCTCCATCCAGTCAAATTTTGAATCCCTCCAAAACCAGAGATTCCACAACCCATCTCAGTCTTTGTGTCACTGGCTGTCTTCATGATGAAAAAAAGATATGAATTCTACRATCTTAGAAATATGGAATGTGCTGCTTTGKTTTTTTTTGTTTGTTTGTTTATTTGTTTTTTAATCACATTAAAGCTGTCATATTTTATAATGTTCATTAAATTAAATCACAACAAACCAAAATCAAGGAAGGAACTGAAGCCTATAAGGAGGCATATATTGAAAAGAACCAAGAATGGGATACATGAAAGAAACATAGKTCAGGCTTTGTCAAAACAGACACAGGGCTGAAATCTGTTGGCTTTTACACAAATGTGACAGTGGCTTGCTGAGAAGTTCCTCACCTGATCCCGGGAATATGGAGTATCCACTATGCCTTTATCTGAACATGCTGCTAGGAGGATCTTCGTTGCGTTTAACTGGAGCAGTATTTCACAAGCCATGGTATCAAAGAAAGTAATATTGGCAAGGGCTGCTGAAGCCAGCAGGAAAACTTCACCTGATGAAGCTTCTTGGCACAATTCTAGGAATGCAGAAAATAGCTGAATAAAAGTCTGTCCTTCATTGCAGCATTTGAAGGCAATATTTGAGCCTCTGCGACTTGCAATTGTGATCTTATTGGCTAGTATCAAGTTCATAAATATCAAGATAAAAAAAGAAAACAAAAAAAAAAAATTGTCAATTATGTAACATCATAGAATGGATTAGAGTGGAAAAGACTTCTAAGATCATGGGCTGCAACCAAACCCATCACTGCCAAGTTCCCCACTAAACTGTGTCCCCAAGTGCCACATCTGCACAGCTTTTAAATACCTCCAGGGATGGCGACTCAACCACTTCCCTGGGCAGCATTTCCAGCACTTAACAACTCTTTCCATGAAGCAGTTTTTCCTAACATTCAATCTAAAATTCCCCTGGCACAACTTGAGGCCGTTTACTCTTGCTCTATCACCTGTTACATGGAGGAAGGGACCAGCACCCACCTCACTACATGTTCTAATGAATGATATAGTCAGCCTAGTATACCATTCTACTGGGAATATCTCTCTGCATGTTGTTCAGAATAAAGTTGGATATAACTAAATCAAATTAAATACAGGAGGCAGAAAGGTAACAGTAAATGATCCATAAGAGAATAAATCTGTTAGGTATCCTCCTCTTCAGAACAAGGTACACAAACATGTTGCCTGTTTCTAAACCTATTTCTCTGTAGTCAAAAAATCCTGCATATTTTTCTACTTCAATAGGAAGTGCTAAGAGATAGCTACCTTTTAATATCTTGCACACATGTACTTTAACCAAGATGTGAATCACCTGGTAATGGGATTTCTGCATGGTTTAAAAATTAAACATTTTACAGTAATTCAATTACTTAGTTATAAATATTACAAGAAAACTGGCGTGTGATTACTGAAATGGCTCTTGCAAAGTTATACATATTCTATTTTTAATGCTTACATTTCTTGGGCAGAATATATACCACTAATATTCCTGTAGAACTTAAACTGCAACAATCAAGGAAATGATCCATCAGCTAATACCTTCTGGATAGGCTGTTCAGATTGGCCCCTGACTGTGGTACACTATAATAACCCAGAAAATCATCTGAAAGAAATCATCTCAGCTAAAACAGAAATAAGTTCAGTACAGATTAATTCTACCCACTAGATCCAGGGCAGTGTCAGGGCACAAGCTTCTCCATTTGTTATTTTGGACATCAGGAATAAATTGTTCCCTTGATTTCTACATCGTTAGCTCTGTTTGGGCCTATTGAAGGATGCCTAAATCCATCTCGGATAATTCCCACCCAATGCAGAATTCTCAAGCACTGGTACTACTCTTTTTTCTCTTCTCTTAAAAAAAAACCCAAGTACAAGAACATGCAGTCAAATTGAAGTGCTGCAGTTAACTGCAACAACTGGGCTCACCAGAAAAAATATCCAAATGTACTGATCTATTATACATGAGTAATCAAACTAGAAAACCCAAACAGTACATTCTGATGTGCAGCTCTGGGAACTGAATTTCCAGACTAGAGAGAAGAGAATGCTTGAATGAAAATTTCTGGTAATTGAGAGGGAGGGAGCATGATGCCAGAAATAAGATATCCCTCTCTTTAGGAAGCAATGAGAAATGCCTTGTTTTTCTGAACTATCCTCACTGACCCAGGTTGAGGAAAATCTTGCTGTCACCTTTGTCTCATTTTACCATGGATCACAGGCCTAGATAAGAAATCTTAGATCTTTATTTTCTTGYAACAATACCCATAGATTTTACAACACTCCACTTTTCCTGTGAGTTATTATACAAATGCAGATGTAGTGGTGAGCTTGCAGTCATAAATGTTAGCAACTCTTAGAACTCTAAACTCTAACTCTAAAAGTTAGCAACTCTAAGAAACTTCTCTTTTACAGAAAAAGRTCCAACAGGAGCATGCTTTGTTGAGTCTTTCCTGACGTTCTTAAGGTAGATTTTCTCACTGATATTATTATTAAAAATATGCATAAATTCTATTCAAATGTTGACTGGAATAAAAAATACTATATAATTGTAGAATGCTTTGGTTCAGAATTTAAAATTGTTATTTTARTTGTTAGGGGAAGTATGGTAAACACTATTTAGGGAATATTTTTAACAAATGAGCCCTACTCCAACATTTTATTTTAACTGGACTCAGAAGTCCTGTAGAAAACTTACTAACAAGTGCTGTCAGAATTTCTTCCATATTTTCCAGAAAGCTGCTGAGATGCTGAGTGAATGTGAGGTGTGGAGAAGTGATCTGGGCAATTACTGCTGCTGCTTCTGCATGAGTAGCTTCAGAATGGCTGTTATCAGTGAGGATGTCAGCCAGGCACAATATCCCATCAACCTAGGGAAAAACAATAGGTAGGAATTAGAAATACTGGAGTACTAAACTACTTTTGCAACCAGAGATGGTTTTCCAGGTCTCTTTTCTTGTCAGTGACCAAACTACTCAACTTATTTTCCAAAATAATTTAAACTTGYTGACATTTTATGATGCTGGAAATTTTGGTTTAGCGAATGCAAATGAGTTCAGTATACAAGTTTTTTGACCTGCCAGAAGTCTTGCAGTTCCTTATCCCTTAATATTTCTGTGAAATCAATTTAGGTCAAACAGTCTTTTCTGACATCTAAAATTGATAATGAATCTAAAAATAAGCTCTGAMAAGCAAATGCTAATTGCTACTATGCCACAGCCTAATTTTAGCTCTGATACAAGACTCAAACTTGAGTGTGCACTAGGCTCTAAACTGATATTTTTTTTTGCTGACATATTTTCTCTGAGATTGTCACAAAGCCAAGACAGGATCAAAAAGAACACTGCTGAGACTACCCAGGCCAAACTGTTCCTGATGAACCTGAACAGCATTTACATTAAAGCCAGGTGCACATATCCCTTGCTTAATTCAAAGAGAAACAGAAAACGAGGAATGAGATAGGTTTATGCTTTTAGAGGGTTTGAAGTGTTCCTACAGAGTTCAGGCACACAGATCACATACACACATATTGGTTTCGGTTATAGGAGACCCACTGCCACAATGAAAGACAGCAAGAGTGCACATGCRCTGGGATCATTGTTAGCAACCAAATGCTGCAGGGAAATGCTCTCTGTGCACAGGAGCATAATCTGTGAACTTTCAAATTAACAGCAATATGTTTCTCCCTATTTAACATTGCCCTGAATAATTTATCATGTTGACAAGCAAGTAGTTAGAACACAGAATCACTTAGSTTGTAAAACCCCTCCAAGATCACCGAGTCCAGGCTATGACCGAACGTCACCTTGTCAACCAGATCATGGCACTGACTGCCATGTCCAGTCATCTCTTGAACACCTCTAGGGTTGGTCCCACCTCCCTGGGCAGTGCTTTCTAACAGCTGACAATCCTTTTCATGAAGAAATTCTTCCTGATGCCCAACCTGAACCATCCCTGGTGCAGCTTGAGGSCATTTCCTCTTGTCCTGTCACTGGCTGCCTTGGAGAAGAGGCCAACCTTGCTATACCCTCCTTTCAGGGAGATGTAGAGAGYAATAAGGTCTCCCCTGAGCCTCCTTTTCTGCAGGCTGAACACCCCCAGCTCTGGACACTTTATAGACACAAAGAGGAATTATGAAGGTTTAGCACTGAAATATACTTCAACACTCAAAAAAAAACAGAGCTCATATTTGTGTTGTACACCCACTAAGACTTTCTTTGCTTTCCTGTTCAGACAGCCTTCTCTGTCAACTCATAGCTTCCTCAGAACACTCATGTTAAGTCCTAACCATTACCTTCAGGAAGTGTATTTAGCAAATCTCTCATTCTCATTTTTGTTATTTATTAATACAGAATGTTGAGTTATCTTAATTACTTATCCTGCAAAGGGCATGAATTAAATTATTTGATAAGCACTGACAGTTACTGTATTTTACAAGAAAAGTTCTCAGAGGGGAGCAAAAATTATCCTCTGTAAGATTATTCACTGGGAGGCAGTTTTTAATAGGGAATAGACTATATAATTGAAACTCTAATAACAATAAATATAAAAGAAATTATATCTTTATTTTACCTCAGATCACTAATGGTATTTATTGTGGATGCTCTAGTACTGGCAAAAAGAGAAATAATAAATTTTAAACATTAAACTTTTTCTTGACAAGCTTTCAACATTAATCTACCCACAGCAAAATATTTCCTCCTAGTTATGGCAGAATTCTTCAGCTTGAAACAGCAGATTCACATAATTCACTGGGCTTCAAGGTATATTAATAGATCTCAGTGTCAGGAATTAATGTATGTCCTCACAAGATGATTTAGTACCCAAAGTGTGCTAGACAATATCATATGCAAAACCCCACCATTTTGTCACCTTGAAATCTCCCCAGATCACACCTTGTCTGGGATCCAAAGGATGTTAATAACAACAGGCAGTATAAAAAGTTAAACATATTCCAAGACATTCAAAAGATACTTCACAAGAAGCTGCTTCTAAATCCTCTGCGGACTTCAGCTCTAAATTTACTGGTTAGAATTCACTTGGCCAACTCATATTCAATGACCTTGACAAAATGATTTAAGAGTACTTTAATGTTGTTTGAGAACAGGTAATGGCTTATGTAAGGCAGGTACAAGTTCCTGGTTAGATTTTTCCATCACTACTGATTGTTTAAATCTACACTAATAATTCAAGCTCCTAACAATACAGGGCTGTACAAAAATTTTAAATCACATGGTTTATTTCTTTATTTGCTAAGTAATCATTTTTGGAAATTGTGAGCTGCTGAATTGTGGAAAAAGAAAAAGCAGATATTATTTTATTTAACACTAAGATAAATTACGTATTTTGGGCCTATGAAAGTCAGCATTAATTATTGTCCTTCCTATTCAGAAACATGTAAAATACTTACAAATTCAGCCTAAAATTTGTTCCATACCCTTTTTCCCCCATCTTAAATATAGAAAATAAAATAATTCTACTTCAGCAGGCAACCCCATTTATAAGTGTCCAGCAATAAATTTTAAAGTGACAGGGGAACAATCTAATAAAAGCACTTTAACATCCAAAAAGAAATTGCTGCTCAAAGCATTTTTATAATTAGGTTTCACACTGAAAGGAACTTTGGATGGCTGCCCTGTTTTCTGTTTAATTTTGGTGAAGTAATCAGCTAAATGTCAAATCTGTTCATCACCTTGGCAATACAAAAGAACCAGTTAGYCAGATAATGCAAACAAATGAATTCCATGAATGCAACAAGATGTTGTGCAGCCCCTGCATTTGAGGAATGGTGCTCAGTAAACGCTTGATCACTAATATTTCAGTATTGATAACTGGAAAAATGCCAGGAACTTACATCCTTATGACCATAGCCCTGTTGTAGAAACTTAATCCAAGTGACAAAATAAATGTGTGACCACGTTAATGCATAGATCAAGTCTTCTGAAAGGAATGAATGAGTTCTGGGGCAACAGTCTTCTTTCTTCAGTATACCTGTCCTTACTCCTAAAAATATTAAATAAAACTAGGCATCTGTTAAAGATATCAATACAGAACTTGGGATGAATTGTATTAATAACATCACAATTTGAAATATTACACACAACAGCAGAATTAACTCTACACTTTCCACAAGGAAGTTTAAGGCAGGCTTTCCATGCTACTCTGGGAACCAAGACACATTGCCTTCCTTTTAGTAATGTCTATGTTCATTTGTTAAAATGCTGAAGACCTTTTCTCATAGGATGACTTTCTCTTCCATTCCTGTTTGCGCACTTAACATTCAGATGATCTCTACATACCAGTAAACTTCCTCAAAATTTTTTTTGTCTACTCTGAATTGACCTCTGGAGTCATTTGGTGAGACTGGAAATACTTACAGACTATCAATTGATTTCCCGCTGTCAAATACACACTATCAGCCCAAATCTGGGTGACAAAGCAGTTTTAATGGAAGGACAGAAGGGAGATGTCACAATCCAGATACAAGACAATAAATGTGGAAACAATATCACAAAGGGGATCAACCCTTGAACCATCTCAAACTTAACAGGGGAGAATTTCATAAGCAGAGGCTGGGTCCAACAGACAAGAACTGATAGATCAGAGATGTGTGTGTTTTATCCTTTCACACATGCTGTGTAATAGCACCTCCTACCTGAAGCTAGGACAGGTTAACTATAGGTGAAGACATGAACATTAGCAGGGCAAACCAAATAAAGATAGGTAGATAAAAACCCAAACACATAAAAATTTACAGAATGAGGTAGAGGGTGACAGAGGAAGAAGGCAGGGAGGGAAGATTATCATATTCAGCAAAACSCATATACTGTTATTTTGAAAACTTGCTAGCAATTGAATTTCTGATCATCAAGGCTGAGACATATCCTATGTAAAGCTCTGTAACTTATTCTGCCTCTTAGAAGACCTACAAGTATTGTTTAATTTTTACAGTTAAAGAAAGGAATGGAAAAGGACAAAAGTATTCTACCTTGCACATAATGATCTTTTATGTTTGAACAGTTGCACTGCAAGTGCTCTGCAGATAAAAGCTGCCTTAGCTCCACTGGCTAAGAACTGTGCTGATTTGTACCAGATGAACACTTGGTCAAACATTTGGAAAATGAGATGCTGCAGTAACAAACTGGCGCCATTTAAAACATCCCCAAATAAAATTACAAGTATTCCAAACTACTACAGCTATTCCATGGCAGAGCAGTGACCCGTGAAGAAAACTGCAATGATTTTTATTACTAATGCTGTGCAACAGTGGCCATGGTACCTAATTTATAAGCCCTGTTTTGCACACCATAGACTAATGAGGGTCTGAATAAAGGCTGAACAGTTCCCAACTCAGTAGCTTTAAAACTTATGTCAATAACTTTAGCGTTGTGTCTTAACAGGCTGTGAGCTGCACTTYGGTTCGCAACAAACCCRAYGACAGTTTCCCTTTCAAACGCCCCTCCTTCAGATGGGGTCAGGCTGATGAAGAAGTGTTTGTTCTTCCTGATGTTTATCCATCAAGGGGCAGTGTAAAGTTATCTGATTTATATAAGGGTTATTGTTATATGGCATAAGAAAAAAGACATTTGGCTGTGTTGTCTTAAAGGATGCATTAAATGTGGCAATGCCTGAGTAGCAAATTTACATCCATAGTGCAGGGAGAAATAAACTGCAGAACAAGAAGAAATAAGAAGTTCCTTACTCTGGGCTGACTAGGAGTCAAAAGATAAATCATGTGCAAATCTTTTCTCCCTTGGAAACCTAGAGGCAGCAGTCCTGCACCTCAGAATTCATGTTCCTCGACACTCAGAGATGCTCTGAGCTTGTTGCAGATAAAAAGTACAACAGCTTGCCAAAGAGATAATGGATAATAAGTCATTTTACAGAAAGAATGGACAAAATCAGTAAGATTGATATCCAGACTTCTCTCTTGTCTTTGTCTTGTCTTGGGTAAGAAAAGAGCTGGCTTTGAACTCCCTCAATATTGAGCACTGAGAGGAAGGATAAGACAGCCTTTTAAAGGATTTCTGTGGCTGATAAAAGAAACCAGACACTGCACTGCTGTTAGCCTAGCAACTCACATATTCCTACTCCCATAAATCACATCTTASATTTCTTCAAACTGCCCTCAACAAACATGAGTGAAACACCCAAAGATAAACTCAGCTTTCCTGATYGACTCATCCAACATGACATCCCTCCATTTCTACAGGATAAACAGAGTGGCTACAAAGGCAGGAGAAGAGACTGCATAAGGAATTCACTTTCAGTCATGTAGAAGTCATCTGTAGCACAGATGCTTCTATTCCCACTGTTGGTGTTCACAGAGTTGGGATGCATGTATAAAACAGACGGAAATTCACTGGTCTCAAATGAGCATGGTGGCTTGGGGAGGAGGGGGAAGACGTTTGCAATGACCCCCTATACTTAATGTCTGTTACATTCTCTTTATCCTATTCCGTAAAACAATCACAATAATGATCATGTTATCTGTAGTGTCAGAATCCTGTAAGAATAGGGAAGAACTGTTTATGATCACACATGATAAAGATTAAATTCTTCAAGTTATGTGGTACATGACACCAAAATGTTTCTCAGGTTCTTTTGCCCTACACTTTGGAGGGCTGGATACACTGGTTTGTTTTCAAGCTGCAAAAATCTATTCCTATTTGTAAGTTATTTCTTGGTATCTRCATCTGCATTACAAATTCCAGAAAGTACGTGCTTGTTTTTTTTAAATAATGGATAAGGCCTTATATATTATATTTTGGGGTCTGCAATTCATTAAAATGAAGCTGCACAGACCCAAAAAAGGACTTGTCAACAAGATCAGAGGAACTGTCAAGTGTTGTACAAGAATGCTGAACAAGATACTGGGACCTGWAGTCTGAATTAAGGAAAGACCATACATTAGTCATTTTCACATTGCCCTCATTTTTATTTACCCTGGGGGACCATAGTCTGAGAAAAAGAAAAATGCCCACCTCAACTATTCCTATAAACAAACAAGGGCTCCAGGGTTATGCATAGCAGGACACTCCAGAAAATGAGATGTGCTCCCTGAAAAAAAACATGCTCCAATCATCTACTTTTAAATAAATAATGTCACAGACACTTCATTGCATGAGGGCACATTCTCCAACACCTGGTGCCTGGCGTTTAAAAACAAGGACACTCTTTCAACATGTTTGATTACTTTGTATCATTTAGGTTTCAGTGTGACACCATGGACTTTTTTTCAAGGAATGTCTCTTAGTGTACCTCTTCACAAAAAAAAAAAAAAAAAAAATTCCATGTACACCACATTTTTAGAGGACCCTCTAATTCTATTACAATAATGAGAAAGGGTGTCTATCCGAAAAGATCAGCATGGAGGTCAGAGTCAGTGATTATCACCTAATCTAACTCTTCATAGTCTTTCCTCTCTCAGGAAAAGTATCTGATAGTCATCCTGTTAAAATTCTGGATTTTTTCAAGTCAATATTTTGAAACCTTAATTATGCTAAAGATTAAATTAATTATTTTAATAATCCTTGTTATTATTACTGTAATTTCACATACAGCTTCTCTCATTGAATTAAAATCCTTGACCAGGTGTATACCATAATGCCATGACTTACACAGAAACACAACCCTACTCTATTCTCAAATTATGGCAAGGGAAACAACACAGCAGAAAGTAGAGTTACATTAGAGAGGCAGAGAATGTATTTGAGCAGCAGATATTCCATAGGATACTTTTTATACATTAAATATGAGATTTTACAAATTCACATAAGAAAAAGATCCTTCTGCAAACAATTTTGCTGTAAATATTTCTCATTTCAAGGGTGTTAGTTGGCTTAGTCTAAAAACTGTCCAGTCTCTGAAACGTAAGTTTTCTACAGTATTTGAATCATATGTGCACTAATTAAATGCACTATAATAATAGAACATATATATAATATATTAAATATATACAGTAACTTGCTCAGAAAAATATTTTTGCATTTAAATTACCAAAACCATAGTTACCAAAACTGACTCAGTGCTTCACCCAGGTTTCTCTACCCCAAATTTTTGTTGCTTTTAGGAACAGCGCTATGAGGCACTGGGAAATAATAGTATTGTTTGCTACATTCATTACTTCACAATGGCTGTTCAATTATTTCAATAAATTGTTTTAAATAAATTAGCTCCAGAACCAACTTTGGATGTGCCAGATTTTCATTGGCAGAGAATTTTTACAAGCAAGTTATAGAGTTTTATGATACCCATTTATAATGAAAATCCTCACAGTACTTAAGCTATAAAACTTTTACTAAGCGACTCAGTAAGAGTCCATTTGTGTTGTAATAACAACAGAGGAAATTGCTACCCTTATTTAAACAAAAATTTAAAAAAAAAAAAAAGTGAAAAAGGGGCAGTTTTCATCTGGTGAAAATTGATAGAACTTTATTGGCTACAGCAGACTCAAGTTTTTGGTACTAAGATTCCTCTCCTGACAGTTAGATAAATCTCCTTCGGTCTCCTACAAACACTGATTTATTTCCATGACTACAGTGGCAATAAAATAATTTCAGAATTGCTTTATGCCTAAGAAATTCAAGCTTAAGATCAGCTGTTTGTGTACAATCTCTATGAGCAGTTGGGGGTCCTCTAGGAGTCATCAGGTAAAGTGATCTCAGATGTTTTTCTCTCCATTAGCACCTTCCAGTACCTCTCTTTGGTCAAATACAGTTGCCACATTGATTCTATTATTAGAAGAAATAAGGACAGTTCTAAGGTGCTGAGAAAATGGAATACTTTTACAAGAGGAATTTTTTTTTTCTACTCAATATTCTTTGCTGCCTTAACAAGTCTCAATGCACAGAAGTACTCTTATGAAGGATAATAAACATGTTTATTTAAAGTTAAGGTAGGGTTTGAACTAGGAGGAACAAAMCCACAAATTTGGTTACACTTTAAATAGAGAGTATTCTTCCAACATAAAAAAAATCCAAGGATAAGTACAAAAATTTCCAAGGATAAGTACAACACAGAGCATTGATGCAGATGCAGTTCCAATCTGTATTAAAAATAATATTTTCAAGTCAGGCTGATTTTCAAAAACTGATCTCACCTCAGAAAAACACGTCAGAACAGACTGACAATGAATCAGTCCACCTGCAAGCAGATTCCAGCTCCAATAGCCCAGGGTCTTCTCTGGGTATTTTAGATGGATAAATGTGTGTTATGTCAAAGATAAAACCTCAATTTGCCATATTTTAGCTGCACAGATCTGGGAAAACAAATATGTTATTTAAGACAGTCCCAAATACTGTTCTGATTCTGTCATCTAGTCACTGCCTGTTTTTCTAATACTGTCCCTAATCCATAAACCAGTTTGCTCACTCTTAGAAAAACACACAAGGGGTGTTACGACAGAAGGAATGTAACAACTAGAAAGTACTAATTGTTAGAGCTCCCCACATAAGCAATAAAAACTCTCATTTCATATTCCAACACAACTGACTCCTCCAGTTCTGTAAAGTTCACCTCTGGAACAAGACAACAAATTTCACAGGACCAAGCTGCATTCTGCCATCTGCCAGTCCATACAGAACAGAAGAAGAGCCACTGCAGGTCTACAGYTGACAAATATTTCTACAATATTTCAGCTTTACAACTGACAAAGAACAAAAGGAAGAAACAACTGTGGACATTCCATTTATATAAGGATGTCATCTCAAAGTACAAATATGTCCAACTTCACTGGGCAGCAGGCAGAGCCCAGGTCACATCCTTTTCACCCTCTGGAAAGTGTAACAAGCCTGAGCTGCCACTATAAGCAATGGTAGTCATTGCTAGGGAAAAGCCACTGCAAAGATTGTGCTATGTSTCTCCCACTATTTTTTACCAAAGATAAATTCAGCACATTTTTTGACAGTTGCTTTGACTGATGTCTCAGGAAGAAAATAAACCATACAAAAACAAGATTGCACATAAAGAATTACACCAAATTCAAAACCAACAAGGATGCTGGAGCAAAACAAAGAATAATCCGTGCAAATAACTTTTTTTAATATCCTGCATATTGTTTATCACTCAATTAGCAACCTCCAAAAAAAAAATTCAGGCCAATCTCTTACATGTCTTCTTTCCCTCTCTACATAAGAGGAAAAGATAAACTAGTAAAGATCATTTGAAATTCTCTTGAACTGAGTCACTGGTGTGCTAAGAACTGTTGTCTCTTTCATATTCCACAAACAAAGAGCATGCCTCAGGCTTGGTATCACCCAAAATGTGTGAAAAGTGCCTTGCAATTCAGGCATATTGATCATATGATGAATTGAAATCTTAGCATTCTTCAGTGAAATTAGGAGCTATCAGTAAAAGTCCTTGCATCTAAACCTAGTGAAGCTAAGAACCGCTCCACATCCCATACTGTCCTAAATGTCACTACAGGTGTTTGCAGTCATGAACACTCTCACACTCTAAATCTAGGCACTTAGATGTTCTGTTCACAACATCTGCTCTGAAGTTCTGTATAAAATCCTAAATAACAGCTGGTGCATTAAATATGTGGGCTTTTGTTTGCTAAATATATACAGAATTGTCAGTTTCTGAAGCTACTTTGTGTGTGTATGCACCATAGTTAGAATCATTGGGGTTTTGTCTGTGACTATGATTTTTCCTAATACCCATATCAAAAAAGGAAAGAAAAAGAAAAGCCACTGTCATCTCTACTTAAAATTATTTCCTTTTCCATTACCACTTTCAGCAATTGTCATACTTTGTCTTTTTGGGGTTTTTTTCTCTACAAAAAATCAATTGTAATTACATGAGTACATCTCAATTACCTGTCCTTTTTGGGGGACTGGAAATCTTGGTCTGATTAATTGGATTTCTCTGTCCTAATGTCTTCTCCAAAGCCCTAGTCTTAAGTGCCTTACCTTCTCCATACATTTTGTGGCAAGTGCTTCATTTTTACTGGTTTATACAAGACAGAAATTCTTCCAGCAGAGAAATGTGCCAAAAATTAAATGCAAGTGTGTTATTTCAGGTTTAAATGAGCTAAAGGGTACATGAACAAAAGGAGAACAGCAAACACAGAATTTTTACTCAGAGTAACATCAATATCATGCAATATGATGGCAAAGCTGGTACAATAATGGAGCAGGGTGTGTTTCTCAACCTGATCTGACACTGAAGTCCATGTGCTGGAAAATTCAAATACTGCCAGTTGCCTGGGGCACAGATCATCAGAAATCCTCTTCTGAGWGAGGAGAAAAGCAATTTGTCACAACTTTAAACACATAAATAAATTCTGCTAGCAGGAGCAGGAAGTGCTTCACCCATGAATATTTCCTAGGTGAGACCTTGTGACTTGTAACCCAGTTCTCCTTCCAGGACACAGGATGAGATGGGAGCAGTCTTCAGTAACAAAAAGGAGACTTCTGCTTTTTAATTATTTTGCTCAGAACAAATCAAGTATCTTGCTCAAAAATAAATTGCAAACCTATTCTAACAGGGTTTTTTGCCTTCTCTTTCATTACCATTCCTTCCTCAACTTAGACTGTAGTACAACACCATGTTTAGATCAGCCATGAATCACATTACTTATTTGAGGCAGATTCTCACTCCTGAGCGACTTAATTTCCCTTTCATACCCTGTGCTATAAAATTAAGATAAAAACTTACTTACCTACAGCCACATAACACATGGATATGTGCCATTACAATAATGCCACCTACTATCATTCAAATAAACTGTAATTTCTCCAGAAATTATTTGAGTACTGAATAATACCGAATAATAACTGAATAATAACACTGAATAATAACCTGACCGACAGAAAGTCCTGGAAGATGTTTTCTTCCATCCAGCCTCCCTTTGTAGATCTAGAACAATTTCAGCCTGGCCAAAATGCCAAAGCATCTGGTGCTTGCAATGAAATGCTGAAATAAATGCAGAAGGCAAAGAGTGCTAAAGCAATTAAGGATGGACGTTTTCTAGGAAGTCAGATCATCATTCTCATTCACCACATTTTTTTGACATTATGAGTAGGCCTATCTGCAACAGGAACTGAATCCTGAGCTSAACAGTACCTTGCACGCAGGTACATTATTCAAATTCATTCCATRCATTATTCTAATTCATTCCATTCTCTTTGGATGCATGTCAGTTGTTCCCAAATCCCTGCTCATCACAACTATTTGCAATACATGATGCCTGAGAAGGCAATAAACAGAAGATGACAAGTACAGATAGCCTCATTCCCCATGGAGCAGGATTTTGAGCACCACACAGTAAATTCTTTAAAGAAATCTGATAGTCCATGCACTCTGTAACATATTGAGAACTCCACACTAGTGGGGGGGGGGGGCAGTGGTTCCTCTTACAATTTGTTATTAGTGCCCATTTATTTTTGGTGCTGGTGCTGTTAGTTGCTGCCAATCCGATTGGCTGAATTTAAAATCTGAAGGCATTTTCCCTTGATACTTCCTTCCACCCTCTGGCATTGGTCCTGATCTCACTTCTCTCTCATGCACCTTTCAGGACATCCCGACTATTGCATCTCAGCCCGGACTGAAAGTGAATGAGGAGCCATGCTTTCCTTCTTTTTTTTCCTCACTCCCCAGGATTAGATGTTGCTTAAAATTTTTTTTTTATTTTGTTTTTTAATTAATGCAGTTAAAGCAGGAAGTCTATGCTGTAGGAAAACAATACTCACACTATCCAGCTTGTTGTGATTGAATAAGAGAGTCTTTTCAGATTGAAAAGCTCGTTTGACATGGCCTGCCTTGATTTAGGGAGACGCTTCAGTGGTGTATAGCTTTGGTCCTCTTAAACCTGTCCCTAAAGTCCCTGCTGCCTTCCTAAATGCAGGATGTATTCGGGCAGACCTTACCCAGCAGCAGCACAAACTTTGCTGTAATCCCRGCTTCCACTGGGTGCCACTATTGCATAGCACAATGTGCATTTGCTGCGGGAGTCGAGAGCCGCAAAACTGTCTTTCAATTTGCGCTTTTCTCTCGTGAAGCTTTCAAGACCATATGGAGAGAATTATCACTTGGTTTTTATGAGCTTAAAATGCCACAGGATAACCATTTTAGCACTGAAATAAAAGGAGGATTTAATTCTTCCTAGATCACTATAGCTGAAAAGCTCAAATGCAAAAGCACTCCGATCCTTTCCTGATTTTGTACTTGAATAAATCTTTTAGCCCTATGTAGATCTCTTCCTCCATTCCTACTGATAACCAACTTAGCCCTCTATTTTGYCTTATCTCTTTAAATCTCACTGCAGAGGGCTTGGACTAGACCTTTAAAATCCCTTCCAGTCCAAACTATTCTATTGCTCTTGATAACAGCTTAATTAGCACAAGGGTACACCTTACCACAGATGCATGGATTACCTTAAAAACACTCACTCAGTGGTCTTAAACTGTATGTACATCCGAAGGATGGCAATAACACCAAAAATACATTATCAGATAATGTTTAATTTAATAGCAATTAAGTATTAATAGACCATGGATACCCAAAGCTTGATAGATACCTTTCTGGTGACTCAGCCTGGAATCCGAAAAGACTGAAACTTAATGTTATGAATCACTTTTTAAAATTCTGGGCAGACATTGAATGTAATCACCTTTGGTCTGATAACTTCACATTATTCCTGGTCTTGGATTTTRCTTTGTTTCCTTTTCCCAGGCCTCAAATAAGAAACTAACTAAATAAGTAACATTAACTAATATTAACTAATATAGTAATAGATCAAAATATAAACTATATACMTTATATACATTACTATAATAAAATATAAACTATATACATTATATTTTATAATTTCTACAATTACATGAATAAATATTACCTAATGGAATCTTTTGAGAGCTTACACAAAACATGCAAAATTCTTCCAGGCAAAATACTGCTAGAAGTAGATTCCATGGCAGCATTAGATTCTGGAATAATTCGTTAGCCTGCTCAGCTGGCAGAACTAACATAACCACAATTGTTTAAAGTTGCTGAAGATGGGGGAAGCAGTGTCTCAGTGTTTATGAGGTCTGTCTTTTTAACCTGTATTTCACTCCTCTCAGCACTCATAAACAGTGACAYTGATAAGGACAGAAATGTCTGTAGTCCCTGGCCTTTGAAAGGATCTCAGCCTTTTCTAGAAGAAACCCAAAATATTTCTTTGAAAATCTTCTATATCCTGACACAGGTTTTATTGCTAACAGAGGCTTAAGTGACTCTACCAACACTGGTTGTATTATCACAGAGATGGGCAAAAAAGAACATGTAAGCAGTTGTCTGGCAGTACAGACTTTTCTAAGACCTGAAGAAACAGCAGGGAGAGAAACAGACTGTACAACAAAGCAGGAAAATCAACAAAAGAAAACAGCAAGAAGATTGAATCTTAATCTGACCCACAGTCTTTCAGAGCCAGAAAAATCACTGGCAGCAGCAGATCTCTTGTGCAGGTCTGGAGGCAGCAGGTAAGACCAGTGCCCTGAAGCCTGGCCATTCCTGCATTGCTGGAGACTCTAAAGGGGCTGTTTGTGGCTAAGGAGAAACAGCCACCGAGAAACAGAGAAACTCATTTGGTCAGGTAAGCTAATAAGTTCAAGAAATTCACCCARGGCAAGAAACAGAAGCATTTACAAAAGATTGAGACAATGGCAGAATTTCACTCAACTAAAGCAGCTCTGCTCTGGTGCTCTCTCAACATTTCAGCTGCTGTTCATCAGACATGGCAAACTCTTCAAGAATGACCATCACCCACATAGCTGTCTGTGTTATACCACTTACTGAATCATGTTAGGAACAGCAACAGGATAGAAGAACTGTCTACCTTCTCTTTGARCTGATGTGTGGCTGTTAGACATACACGTGTGGATGTAAAGGAAATGTCACAAGTGGAAAGAAGTTCTAGTTTATAAATGAATATGCACCATCAAACCTGGGAGGCTGTCACAAACTCTCCTTAGAAAGAAACTTTTTGATAAATCAAGATACACACAGAAGATCCATATCTCCTTACCAAATGTAGATGTACATGAAATCCTGAGGGACAGAGGGAGCACCTTCTGTTATGACCTTTAGTTATAACTAAAAGCAGCAGGTAGGGACTGGTAAATCTGGTAAGACAGTTTCTGCTCTACTGTCAGATACCACTGCAGCAATGGCATCATAGAATTTCATGGCACATTGAATAGAACAAGTCAGCTTCTTCAGTCAAAGGTATTGTAGATCCCCAGTTGAGCATCAAGTCTTCATGGGATGTATCTAAGAGAAAACTTTGGCTTCCCTTCCAAATACAACTTTCAGAAGTGTTCATGCCAACAATGCCCAATTTTTGCAATMCAGCTAAGTACAGTTTTAAGCAAAGACAAACAAGAAGACATTTGGACTCTAGCAGAGACATGCAAGTGTGTCATTATGGAGACACAACAGAAAGAAAACATTGGTTACACCAGCAGGTTTGGGATTAGGCATGGACTGCTGGATGATGAAGTGGCTGGATTGTCACAACCAGAGTCGTGGCCAACTGCTCAGTGTCTACATGAAGAGCAGTGATAAGGAGGGTCCCTCAGGAGCCCATATTTGGACCAGCACTGTTTAATATCTTCCTTTAATATTATTTTTCTTGAGAWTGAAACTAACAGTTAGTTTTGGATAAAAATTGGTGACAGCAAAACAAGGTCATCTGTCAGTTATATATGAGGTATAAAGGAGGAGCACACATGTCCAGTATGGGGACATCATGTCAAGGGCCTTGCCTAAGTCCAGATGATGATATCAGCAGACCTTCCCTTGCCCGCTAGTGTAGTCACTCCATCACAGAAGCATTACCTTGGTCAGGCAGGACTGGCCCTTGGCTAATTTAAGTTACTGTGAAACCTTTTCCACACCTTCTCGGTGAGGACAAAGTGACAAAGATGAGTTCCTACAAAAACTGTAAAGGCTTCTGTCTTCTTAATTCAACCTGCTGGTTTCATAGGGATTCCTTCTTCATATCAGCTGAAGATACTTGTCAGACAAGCCTTTCAGTATGCCCTGATCCTTGAAAAAGCTTGCTCATCCATTCCCAGGGACTGAAAATGAGCAAACTGAAAGCCCTCAAAAAGGGAAAGCTTGAGACTACTGGCAAGGGAAGGAACAGCCAGGGAAAGAGCTTCTGCCTGGGAATATAATGATAAGGAAGAGAAGGAAGGTGCAGGTGAGGTAAATATATAAGCAATGCTGTAGGATATTTATCTAACAGGATTATTATCTTTACTGGAAGAGGTTGTTTTTCTAAAGGCTGAGTGTTTTCAAAGATGCTTTATGAAACATGAAAGTTTTAGTGTAAATCAGGCAGTGTGCCAGACTTAAGTGGTTTCCTGCAAACAAGCCTAAGCAAAAAAATCCTGTTACACTGACACACAAACATGTCTCATCTGCCATCAGTTATTATTTTAACCTTCTCCATGTATTTCTTAAAAAAGGGGACTCTTGCACGTCCATGGTGAGYTTCAGTTGAGCTCAGTCAAGCCTCTTGGCAGCTCTTAGCTCATTACAAACCCGAGGTAAGAAAAATCTCATGCAATTAACTTCCTTTGGTTTGTTAGAAGCAGGCAAGATCCTTTACCTGAGTAATTCCAGCCCTGACTTAAAATGCGCATCACAAGGAAAGGATTCCAGGTTTCATCTAATTAGCCAGCTAGATTGCACTGGGTTTGATTTCCTCTGTTTTTTTTTTTCTACAACTGCCTCTGGGGAAACACTCAGCTCCTCTAAGGGTTAGGTTTTGGCCCATGTAGGAGAGTCAGAATATTACCAGCAGAAAAACTCTGGGGGAGTTTTTTTCTATGATGTTTTTTGAGGGGTAAAGTTAAAATGCTAAGCACTCATTTAATCTGGGCAAACCTGGTCTGAAATGTTTAATAGCAGCTAGTGCTAGAACTGGCCAAAGCTGAGATTGGAGGAGTTTCCTGCGTATATTTTTTCCCAGTCTTGTAAAACATTCTCTCACTTTCTCACAGTGATACATACTGGAGAGGAGGAAGGAAAAAAGAGGGTTTGAACCAAGTATTTTGACTGTCATTTTGGAAAACATTTTGTGAAACCTAATAAAACCTGTGTAAAATTAAAATGTGCAAAATACAAACTTGTGAATTTCCCTCTCAATAACAACATCCAGATCTTTTGCATTTTGGGAGCCCTGCTTAGATATGATTTGCAATGCTCCTTAGTATCTGCAGCTAGAAAAGTTTCCCAGCTTTTAACTGGACTGAACTGTGTCACAGCAGGACTCTTCGAGCCTCCCTGTCTAAGGGTGAACTCTGGGAAGTCTGTGATGTGAGGAGCTTGAACCACGCTGAACTGGAGGAAGGGTAGTAGCACTCATGGRAGTACAAGAATGGCAAAAGTGGTTTTGGAAAATAGCCAAGTTYCCAGCCGATTATAAGCTGAGGTTTATGTAGTTTTCTAGTTTATAACCAAAAAGCAAACACAAGGAAGTGGTCAAGGTGAGAAGTCGATTCAGAATATGGATGCTCCTGTGATAAAAACCAATTTTCTGCAGTGTTCTCACGTTCTGTCACCCCAGTACATGACCAATATCTATTTTCAGACCAAATAAGCCATTCACTTGTCTAGCAGCCTCCATCATGTTACCCTCATGTATGACTAAAATCAGCTCATTTATGGATGAGCTAAAACCACCAGCAAATAGAACATACAGAGCTATTTTTTTTCCAACTGACATGCCCTAAAGAAATATACATCACCTGGAACCAGGAGAAATAATWCACTACTTTTGAGAGTTTTAGTCAGTCAGTACTTTTGTAAATATGTTTTCATATTAGTAAGGAATCTCATAGCGGCTGTTAGATGAAAGAAGAAAGGACTTTCTCCGTTTGCTTTTTAGTAATGTGCATCTGAGAATTCAGTTCTTCAAAATAAAATGTGTATTGACATTCTTGAAAATCAATGTTTTACAAGCAGGAATAGACTCACAAGAAACCATATAAAGCATTAGAAAACTTTAAGAGTGATAGTTAATTGAGGCAGTAAAGTAAACATGAGAGAAGCATTAGAAGGAAAAATAATGCTGATAGTGAATTCGCAGGCTCCAGAAGGTTTAAATTCCCGATGTGCTCCCAGATCTCTGCAGGAAGGTACCTGTTCTTCTTCCTGCAGAGCTSTCAGAAACCAGAGGGGTTTTAGGAAATCTCAAGGATCAGCCAAAAAAGAAAGGGAAGCGCTGAGCAGTAAACTATTTGGAYTTTTCTAATGAGCCAGAAAAACCATCCACAATACTGAATCATGAAATCTGCAGCAGGATGGATTAGTTAGAACAGCACAACTTATTTAGCAGAGAACAATCCAATGCATTTGTCTTCTTTTACAAGTGTTTTCACTCGTGTCTCTCTCATGGCTGCAGCTAAGCTATTTAAAAAGTGTAATGCAAGCACATTCAGAATATGAGTTTACATATGGCTACAAATGCAGATATGAGATGCAAAGATTCCTGCTGAGTGAGGAGGAAAGGATTATGAAAGCTACTCATCTGTTAGGTCTTTCTATAAGGCCATCTCTTTCCAGTTTTCTGCTTCTGTCAGGGAYAGGAGGAATATTTGAGGTCCAAAATAGCTCTCCCCTTGCACTCTTTTTAAATGCTTCAATTGATTCTCATTAATCTCTGCCTTCAGTTTAGGAGCTGAGTAAGCTGTTTCTTTCATCTTAAAATTAAATTTGTTTGATAGATTATTATTATTATTATTACTACTAGGTAGGGACAACCCACCTGTTATTTGATGTGGTGGTTTACGTTCCTTCAGACGTCATTCGTGGATCATTTGCTGCCCTGATCACGGTCATCACTTTGGGCAATACTTTAAATTGTTACAGAGAAATCATCATCTGGTGATTTCCAAATTATTTTTCATTTATAAAATTCTCTTAACAGCCTGACTTTTGAAACATAAATCTAGAGCTATTTGGAGTGCTTGAAATAAAATACTTAGTGAAATATAAAATCAATAGACAGCATAAAATACTAACAGAACTGACTGCAAATACCATGTGTAAATTATATGGGAGCCAAACAAGTGCAGAGCGATAACCTGGCATCAGTCCAAATTTTCAAAATGAAGTTGGAGGGAATGGCAATCTACAGGCATTGCTCCAAGTTGATCTTGCACATTTAAGTGTACATCTCAGTAACCTGGCATAACCTGAGGACTTTCCTTTTCAGCTTTCAAAATCTATTTCAGTGAAATTTATCTATTTAAAAGAAGAAGAACAAAAGATCTGCAGAGTCTCTTCTGCATCTCTGTTAATAAACCAAGGAATATGAAGAGACAGAGCTGAGGGATGGATTAGAAGAGAGGTTGCTCCTCCTTCATTAACTATATCCTGTATGGAAAGAGARTACCAAAGCATATCTCATTCTATCRGCTCTCACTTGCTGAGCCCTGCTCGGGAGCCATGGAAAAAGTGTAACAGAGCAGTGACAAGATTTACTCCCAGCACATCATTGATAACACCTGAATGCCACTGCAATGCCTTCCCCTGAGCTGAAATATAAATAAAACCCTATAAAATAGAGCTGCTTTGACTGTTACAAACTTCTTTGCACGTGGACGCTATCACAGATCCATGCTTATGCAATATACCACTTTAGGTACAGGACAAATCTCAAAAAGCTTAAATCTGTGGGTGATGTGGAAGGACTCACACTAAAGGGAAATGACTTAAAGTATTCATTGTTGGGTTATAAGAGAGCTTATTTTGAATTGACATACAAATCCACCCATAAATTTTTAACAAAAGTTATCAATTTACAGATAGATTTGTATGTCAATTCACAGATTGCCTGTGGCACTCTATTGAAAAGGCAGACAGAGTTTATCAAAACAATCTTGCATGTCTTTGATTTGAACTCTGAAAGCTTTCCTCCGTGCCACAGCACTGTCTTCAGTGGTAAACAAATTAATATTTACTTTCTGAAATTTAGTACAATCGGAAATCTCAGTCATGAACAGACCGACTGATGCACACGTCTGCTGACATTTTTGGCAGGTAGTGGTTATCTTGTATTTTAAATTAAATTACTCACATGTTTAAGGCTGAGTGCACATTTATATGTCTGCAGAATTCGGGCAGGGCCAGATATCTAAATGAGGATCTGTTGATAAGCAATAGAATGTGTCCTCCAAAGCTCAAGGCAGGTATTCATCAACTCCTTAGACAAGTCTCACGTTGCTCTCCTTCACCAGTATTATCAAAATGTTTATCTTTAGTGCTACACTTGCTGTCTCCTCCCTCTTTTAAAATCTACAATATCATTTAAGTGAAGCAAGGTTTGTAAGGAAAGATAATATCTTTTATCAGAGCAACTGATATGCATCTCTTTAGAGCATCAGGACTACGACAACACAACCACAATAATTTCATTAGTCATTTTAACAGAATTGAAATAATGTCCATGACCTCAGCCAAAGCAGTTTGTATACACTTCTTTCTAACAGAGATCTGGCAATATACCATAATCCTGCACCAACATGTCTATCTTTATTCAAATCTACATCTCTTGAATGAGGCATTAAAAAAATCCTTGCTTTCCTTTTTATGTGAAAAAGTGGGTRCTACCATAAAGTGAACAAATTTTAATCTGTTGTGTAACTAGTAGAAGGTTTTCAACAAATCAAGTGTTGCTTCAGAGATTAGCTCCCAGGCTGTTTTAGGTTTTTTCTATTTCTATTTTTGTGAGGTTTTGGGGGCAAGAGATGCAGGAGATTTTTAAACATCTTTTCACACTGTTTCCCAGTATTCACAAATATGTCACTTCCATGACTCCCTTATTTTGCCTTAGAACTGCAGCCTGTTGCATCTCAGAGGGTTAGGGTCTGCAGTGACCTAAGAAGTCTTGCCACTCTTGCCTGGGAAAGTGCTGAAAGAGGCTACATTTGCTAATTACGTGTACACAGCTGCGTAGTCAGAGGTAAAACTTGAGCCACCTAATACATACGGAGCCAGCACTTGAGGAAGGGCAGTCCCTGCCCTCCCAGATATGATTTAATGAATCTTGCAGGGGCTTTGACAGAAATGTAATTTGCCAAACACAGCACATTTTTCACTGCCAATTAATTAAACAGCCTTACTCAGAAGTGTCCAGTAAATTAAAGAGCTGCAAGAGTAGAACTTTACATTATCTAATTGTACCACAAACTCAGCTACTGAAACAGATATGCCTGGTTATCCAAAAGGCTGCATAGAAAGCAGATTCAAATGTTATTTCCCACTGCTATTCCTTAAGTTTGACTTGCTTCTTTCTCATTGTAGCTCTTCATTCTTATGTAGCTCCCACAATTACCCATTAACAGCAGTGAGACAGAGTTCCAGCCACCAATGCCACCAACTTTCCATGTGCTCTGCAGGTATGTCAAAAGTTGGCAGAACTGGTCTTTAAAAGGTTATCCTCCTCTCTCAGTATTCAGAAACCTCTTTATCCATTCCTGCTTACTGTTTGTAACCTCACAAGCATGATTTCAAAGGCTGGCTACAAATGGCCATGGAAGATGAGCCAAAACAGTGTTCCACGAGGGAAGGAAGGGCATTATGCACAGCAGAAGAGTTGGCTCTCCAGCCAAAGGGCTGTAAAAGGGTTTCATCACTTGAAACCTGTMCACCTAAATCATTTCAGGTGTTTTCAGCACATAAGTCAGTGCTCTGTGGTTTCAAACATGCAGAAAGCAAGTTTCCAGACCCTTCCCAACCATGAAGCTTCACAAGTTTTTCCTGTAAACAAGCACTGCTTTAGGGAACATAAACAAAATCTAATCCCCTTTATAAAACAGCAGTAAGAATGTGTTTGCCAACATAACCCATGAAAAGTTTGGAAGGGGTTTTAACACTGAAGTTACCTGTTTTTGTTGGAGACAGGAGGAGGTCTCCTGAACAACCTGACTCCTTCTGATGGCTTTTAAGAATCCTGTATTTTGTTATCACCCAGCCTTATCCTGTCTCACTCAGGCAACAGAATAACATGAATTAAAACCAAATTTTTAAAACTATGTCCTTTAGAAAACATTTTTCTTTTAAAAAAATCCTAATCATTTGAATTCTTGAACTCAACTCATTTTAGAATAAAGTAACTATGCAATTTTTATCATCTTATAGGCCATCTAATCCCTTGTTCTGAAACTATTAAAACCTGCCATGAKAATTTTTCATCTATTAAACAAAGAAACTTTAACACTCCTTCTCTGAGGAGTGAGAAATGCAACAGGCTGAAGCACAACCTCTGTGAGATTTTTTCATTACTGGAAGTCCTTTGAACAAGACACTATTTGCCATAATAAAAATCACTATATGTTTTCACTAGAATTTAAAATTATATAATTGATTGACATGTATTTATAATAAATAATATCTAATAACATTAAATAATATATAATTGAAAATGCTTATAGTTATCACTGCTTCACAGAAAGTTGCACACCATTACTGTACTTTTTAAAAGAAGCAACCAACCTGTGGACATGGTTTTAAATGTAGCAACTTACAGGTTTCTCCTTCCTAAACTGGCAAAATATCTACAAGACTATTATTAATAATATCCCTTGACACTTTGCATGTGGAGTAATGAAATATGAATGCAACTATATAGTTCATTCAGATCAGGAAAATTTTATATTTCTTGCACTGTACAATGTTATTTCCATTATATACCAGATACTATGAAAATTGAAACATACMTGATTGTGGGGAATTCTCATGCTGTGACAATGAAATCCATGGTCCACCAGCTAAATTTTGTGTTCAGCCTTTGAAGTAGTGACTTTCCTGTCGTACCATCCAAGCTCTCACAGTCAAAGCCCTCTCCATAATTCACAGAAGGAAGGGATCTTAAAATTACCTACTGGAAGGGATGGGATCTTAAAATTACCTACTTCCAACCCCTCCATTGTAGGCAGGGACACCTTCCATTGGATCAGGCTGCTCAAAGGCTCATCCAGTGTGGCTTTGAACACTTCCAGGGATGGGGCATCCACAGCTTCTCTGGGCACCCTGTCCCAGTGCTTCACCACCCTCACAGTGAAGAATTYCTTCTTAATATGGAGTTCTCACTTCTGTCTCACCCTACAGTTACATGAACTTCAGTGGTTTTCGTAGCTGAGACTTCACCTGAAGCAAACTTGCTCCATGATTTTAACTGAGGTTAATGTTTGAAACTGAAAGTTCTAAGTGGTTAGAACAATGAAGTGAACAACTCACATTCACCCAAAAATACTAATAAATTGTAGTAGAAGTTTCTGTAATATACATTTAACTTAATTCTCCACAAAAGCTTGTTTTTTCACCTGTATCATGAACAGACAACATTCCTATCATGCAGAAATTATTACTGTATATGAGAATATGGTTATTCTAAGACTCGGACTGGGTCCACAGTGAGTAATAGATTTTTAGCTTACTCATGTTTAAGAAGTCTTTGCAAAATTCATCTAGTTTCCCAGCCACAAAATATGTATATTTTATACTTTCTTTACCCTTCTTCTTCTAGAGGTAATTTCATTTAGTGGGCTTTAAATGAAGGATTCATAGTAATTTGTAATCTATTCCTAGGCAATTTTGCTTAAAGCACAATGATAAAAGCTTTGTCATTTTTGTAAAAGGTTTTACTAATGAAAGTAACAACAGTTGTCACCAGTGTCTCTGGATTATCTCCTTTTAATGAGTTGATTCCGGGTGTCTTACMCAATTTCAACTACTCCAGAAAGTAAGTAAACATACTCTGCACACTGCTAAAAGTTAGGCAGCTGATCTTGGTATAAGATCCCGTTTTTGTGGTAGCTGACCCTTGATCGAGGTCTCACCTAAGCTGCATTTTTTAATGTGACAACACTTCACACGAACGGTAAAAACTGCAGTGCATTCCACTGTTTGCTGTTTGTTTCTGAACCAGCTCTGCAGTTCTTCTATTGCAGCAGGAAGTTTATTGCCACAGAAGCCTCAGTGAAAAACCACACAACTGAGCTTCTGTAGGGCAAAAGTCATGCCTTTTAGCACCACCACGACCAATTTTGGTACAGACAACCCTGAAGCAAAGAAACTGCCACAGCTTTTAGACTTTAATGAGGCTGTCGGCAAATGCATAGCAGATACTTTGTTCAGAGAGCTCTGCAAACCAAGGACCTAATGCAGCCTCAGAGTGTTATGGGTTGAAGAATTTTTTTTAGGGGAAAAACTGTCTAGTGAAACACAAACTCCRTTTCCAGGCAAGGTTGCTCCATGCTGAAGACAACATTTTTTGTGTCTTGATAATGAAATCATTATTTGAAATACAGTTATCCCTAATGTAATTTGCAGGATATTCATCATCAAGATTACAATTTTTGCTTTTTTTGAACCTCAAGTGTCCCTGAATACATGAAATCATCTATCCCAAGTCTGCGCCCCCAAAGTCCTTCCTACATTGAGGTGAATTAAGCTTGCAAAGCCCACTCATGAAGGTTCAGATATTCTCTCCAGAACCTTCAAGAGATGCTGAGAACCAGTCTCCCATGACATCATTTTATTTCTGCTCTGAACCTCAGAGAAGGATACAGAGACAGGTCTGGGTGAATGTGGAGGACCAGCATTGTTCCTCAATTTCAGTCATGCTCAGCTCTCGCCAATTCCTTTCAGTTCTGGGTTTAGGGATTTTATCTATTTTCTCTATTCCAAACTACCTGTATTAATTATTGTCTACAYAGACTCTGGAATGACCAGATCAAGAATATTCATCTTTTCTGGTGCAGTGAGATTTCCTTTAAAAACTTTGCATGCTTAAGTGCCACAAGACACAGATGACAAAGTTCTCTTGGGTACAGGTAAAAAACAGCTGTAGGAATAATGTGTTCTGGTTGCTTTTCCAGGGTCTCTCCACTCCTGTCTGAAGTAGGACTGGTCAGGATGCTGAGACCAAATAATGATCTCAAACCTGCTGGTGTCACAGTGGATTACAAAATTGAAGTGTATCAAACAACCAGACACCCACAAGCAGCTTGAAGCACCAAAATTACCACTTGTTGAGCACAGCTCACAGAGAACATTTATTTATGCAGTCCTCAGGCATAAAACAAGACTATTTCTTCACTATTTTTCTACTTTAATTGCCTAATTTGTTACTGTTGAATTCCTGGAGCTCTGCACTTCAATGTACAACAAAGAGTACCAGTATATTATCAAAATTCACTAAAGTACTTGCAAGTGAAATAATTGTTCCTAGCTGGCATTTTAACCAACTGATTTTACATCATTGTATGTAGAACCAACTAGATTTGCCTAAAAGAGGAAAATTTAATAATTGCAACAACTACCTCATTACTGAAATTATAGCAAAGATCACCTGGCTTATCAGGATGGTTAAAAATGTGATAATTGCTTTTTCCAGTGCGATATATTTACAGAAGTGTGACTGAAAAGAGCTAGATTTTTTTTTAAGGAAAGAAATAGTTTTTAATAAAATAGGCAATTTTCTGCTTCTTTAGAAATGAGCACCGAATTGGCAAATCGAAGAGCATTGGCTAACTAAACAATATTCCTGAYGTCTTTAGTAATTAAGCACTGCGATTACTGAAGAAAGTATAACACCTCCTTTTAATTCACCTCTCAGATAAATGTTTCGTAAGAAATTCTAGCTCTTGCTGCCTTCTTTTAAACACTCTTACAGTTGCCCAATCTAATTGAAAAAATAGAGGGGAGGGGGCTTGCATAGATTTTGTTGGTTTTCTTTTTAATCTTGATTTGTCTAATCTGAATTGCTTTTTTTCTTTTTTGCCAAGATTTTTTTTATTAAGTTTCTGTCATTAAAAACRAAGTTCAAATTGCACTGATATTTTAATGCACTAGGTGGCATAATGATATTCATATTAGAGCAAATTAAACGTTTCACCATCACCCAGATACTTAGCTGACTAAAAGAMGCCACCCTTTCTGCCAGATAAGAATTTCTATGATAACTTTTGCAGTTATGGGATTGCTAATACTTCTAGCTCTCTTTTGTGTCCCTTGGAAAAGTACTTAAAATTTTGAAAGAAATAAACCATTTATATTCAAAGATTATTTAAGAATTGAAAGTCCTTGAAGACATGGATTTTGGTTAAAAATCCTTCAAACCCTGCTACAATCCTGATGGTGATCAAGTTTTCCTAAGCAATTCTACTTGTGGCCAACATTAAAGCGGATCAAAGAAATGTGAGCTTGAGAGAGTTCACTTTTTCTAGGACTCCTGTTCCATCAGCTTTGATAAGGGCCATATTAAACACATGTTGACACTGCCAGGAACTGGACCGGGTGAACCGGGTGACTTGAATCAATCTTTTTCATTTCTAACTCTATTAACTCCACAATTATAGCGGACATAATGAAAGATCCTTTTAGACTGATTCTGGTGTCAGTCTGAACCAGCATTATGTCAAAAAAAATTTAAGTCATCTTCATTTACTGTAAACTCAGAGATGAGCTTTTGTCTGCAGGTGTTCTGTCATAGTTTGCTTGAATTCGGGGCAGTAAATTACAAGAGTCGTCAATGTAAAGASGCAGCGAAATAATTTATCATTAACTTGAAGAGGCCATTATTCAACTGGGGAAGATGACTATTTTATGAAATACAAAGGATGAGATCATGATTTAGTGGCCAGAAGTGTTCATTTTCCAAAACATAGCAGTATGCAGTGAATGTGAGAAAGGAAAGGAACCTAAAAAGTTGATACAATTTTATCTGGATAATGTTTTTATGTTGGCCATCACAGTTAAAATTGGCTTTTATGAAAGCTGCTGCTGATTAGCAGACACATTTTTTGATTGACTAATGACTGTGTCTGTCCCACTCCTTTCTGCACAACTACAATTCTTTCRAGATGCAGCTCTGCCACAAGCAGGAGCCCTATCAGAGCATGAGGAAAAGATTTAAAGGGGTATAAAGTGTGTCTTTTAAGGACATTTGTGCAAAGATAATAGGATCATGGTATTGCTGGGACTAATTTTGTGAAGACTGAAGATGCGTTCAGCTCAGAAAAGGTGAGCATAGTAGGTAACACAATATCAAACCCCATCAAATTATCAGTTCCTAGAAGTGCTTAAAGACAGGGCTTCTGTATTTTGACATTTATTAAGGAATACTGAAGTCCTACCTTTTCCAGCTGGTGTATTCCTTCCTCTACACAGCAAATTGATGCCAGTGTTCTCAGTGCCTGGGGATAAAGGCACCTGAAACAATCCTGGCGACAGATCTTAAAGAGAGCAACGACACCTCCTTCCTGTAGAGAAAACACCAAAATTAGGAAAGTGGTACTGGAGCTTTCCCTGGTACTTCAGCAAGATTGGGATGGGGGGCAGATTCCTTTAGTAGTTTATCCAAAATAAGTATCAATGCAACAGCAACAAAAAGGATGTTAAGCTCACACAGAGAACTCAAGTGGATTTATGCTTGTACACTAAGTGATGATAAAGTAAAACAACCTCAGTAGGAGGTGTGCTTAAGTGATTGCCTTCTACCAGTTACAAGCTCCATCTAAATTAAACCTGACATTCCTGCAAAAATTACAAATAGTCATTGACAGGKGGCAATTAGAGTGACACTTAAGTGATTGTTCAGCCATATTTTATTAGTATAAAAGATATTTTTGATATCATATATTTCCCATTCCTCTAAATTTCTGAGCTCTACACGATATTTACTTAATGCTAAAATTATGAATTAGAAGATCACATGGTTGAAGAGCTACTGAAAGTTAGGAGTAAATAGGTGTCAAATTCTAAACTGGCACAATCTATATCTTCATTCTCTAATAAATACAATTTGCATTTCTAAAAGATTTTCTTTAAGTACAATAATGACAAAGACTTGAGCATATGCTAGAAAAGTTATCCTTAATTAATTTCCAGCAAACATTGTAAACATATCTTTTAGTAAAGTTCTTATAACAAATGGAAATACATAAATAAATACCAACAATTGTTGCGTGCAATGGGTTTTTTAAATCATTTTTCATTTCAAAATGTTGTGTTATCAGGGAGACTACAGATTTCTTATATAAAGTAAAAGCAGACATATGATGAAAAGGAAAGCATTTAAATTATTGATGACTGATGAAAGAACTCAGAATAAAGTATTCATATTCCAGTTAATTAAAAATAATGGAAGTCATGAACCAAGTGTAAAATACACCTTTTTTTAAAGCCTTTGAAGCAGACTGTTTGAAATATTTTTAGATTCACAGAAATAACCTATTCTTTTCCTCAAGAATTTGTGTTACTTGCAAGCTCAACAGGTTATACTGACTTAAAACTTCTGTGTTACAATTCAGACTTCACTCATTGTCAGAATTCTTTATTTTTGTACTGGTTCTGCTTGAATACAGTAGAGAATAATAGAGCGAGCCAAACCCTCTGTTCAGTCTAACAAAAAATTTATAGCAATTTATATAGAATTAGACAAAATTAACTGTTCAATATATTTTCCAWATAGAAGTTTTATATCATATCTTTTTATTTTCACATGCAATTTCTGCAGCATCAGTGAAAACAAATAGGCTTTCTGAAGTTTGCTGAGAGTAAAACTTATTTCTGGAATTGTAAGACGTGTTCATGTGTCTGTACAAGTCATTTTATATCTGGTACTGCTATATTTAGCCTATTGCAGAAAGGCATTTCTGAGCCTTTAAATTAAAAAAGAGGCAGTACATTAACAAAAAAGTTCCAGTCGTATTTTTCCTTCTACAAAAGGATACTGACATTTCACCCAAGCAATAATGAAATCACCTATCAAAAATATAAGTATCGGAAGAAAAGCTGTTGCCCTGTCATTCCAAGCCAAAGGTAACTGTTTTGTTGGGGATTTTTAATATTTAATTATAAAATTGAAATTTTTCCACAGTTCAGTGGAATCAGGGATGATCTGATCCTCTGCTTTAGCCATAATAAGCAGAAGTTTGTGGATAACTCTAGTAAAGCTCAAGTGATGTTGGCACATTTTCTTCAAGCCTTTTCTATGCCAAATGGGTGCCCTGATTTTGCCTCTGATGGACAGGAAGTGATTTATCCCTGCATTTGTCAGGAGATGATCTGTACTCTTTATTTTGTGYGTCATGTGCCATTACTAAGCTGTAAAACATTGACCATGAGTAATGAACCGAGAGTTCTGTAAGTGAAATATTGGATGGGTAGTAAACACTGAGCCTCATTCCATGGCCTGTCAAAACCAGTCCCCTCACTTGAATGGGAGCATTTCTCTGAATTTATTTGCCTCTTTCAATATTCATCCCCTGTATCTTTTGCAGTGATGCCAAACCTTTCTACCTGACAGGGATGTACCTAATTTGATCATGTGGATAAAAATACAGAGAAAAGAGGGGCACTTGCTTTACCACTTGATGACCTACTTCTCTCCTATGTTGGRTTAACAGGAATTCAGTTTTGTGGGGTGCTGTTCAGAAAGGTTGGGTGTAGGTAGCAAAATCACCTGAAATACAGTCACCAAAAGGATGTAAATTGAGCAAATAGAGGGGAAGGAAAACACTTTTAACTCTAAGGTGGAGTATTTTGCAGTTTCAGCCCGAGGTGACTCCAAGTGCAGTAAATTCTCATCAAGACTTTGACAACATTTATAATTATCTTGATAGATGATCTCTAAAGAGATCTTTATCATAAATACTTGTTAGAAAGGAGCTGGCATAAAAAGAAGATAAGGAAAGATGAATTAGATACATTCTCAGAGAAAGTGATCTGCTGTACAGCCATAAGGAACTCTGTCACATATTCTCCAAAGAGGGTATTAGGCAGGTATGAATATCTTCATTTTTGCTTCTTTCTCTTTTACAAGCCTATTGTCACAGCTCTCAGTTCAATACAGCTGGTATTAGACTCTATCATCAGTGAAATGGATTTTTCCAAAAATACTATTTTCYTTATCACTCTGTGGCATACTTATTGTAACTCAGAAACATATTTTTACCAATTCTTCTGGTTGTTACAAATCGAATCTATTTAGACCCCTTTTGCTCCAAGTAAGGCTAATTTTTTTATCATGTCTTTGCAACTACTCATTTTTGTTAGAGACCTTAGGCTTTATGTCTCTGACAGCTAGTGAGAACTACTAGCTGGCTGCTAGGGTGAGTCAGCAACGTGACTTTTTCATGGCACATTACAAAGTTGCATGCTAAAAAAGAAAGTGTCAAAGAATGCCTGTAGGTGGAATAAAATTACAGGTGATGTCTCAGTGTAGAGGGGAGCATTTCATAGCCTTTTTTTAATTTCTGTAAAATATTAGCAGGGGATGGGGTGAAGGAGACAGAAGACTGAAACTCTTACCAAAATGTAAAATGAGAGACCTGTAAAATGGAGCTCCTGTAATATTGTAGCTCTACAATATGATCATGGTTCTTTTACTTTGCACAAATAAAATATTGGTATGCTTTAGAGTAGTAATTTACAGCTTGGACAGGAAAGAAACTAACAGCAATGTTCCACAAGATCACACTTTGTCATGACGAGTAAGACTTCAAGGTTACATGAACAAATKTGTTGAGTTTTGCTTTCACAGTAAACATGTATTCAACCTCTCTGACTGGTTTTATCAAGGATACTATGACAGCTCTCAGGGGAACTACAGATTCTGTAAAAGATTTAGAGATCTTTGCGTTACTTCAATCCTTTTTCAACTTCATAATGAGTAAGAACAATTTCAGATTTTTTTTAGTTTTTTTTTTTAATCACCTTGATTTTTTTCTGTTGTAGCTAAGTAAAACCAGGGGCCCTCTCTTCCTTTCCACTTCAGAGACTGTCACAAATGAAACTTGAATTACAGCATGAGCAGAATATCATCTGTTATCTGGTCAAAAACTGGAAATGCCAGAAAGTCTACAAACAATTTTTAAAAGCATATTTTATTCATATTGGTAGCTTTTGGAAAGGTGCAAGTTAATCTCCAAAGCAAGCAAAGCTCAGTGTTGTTATGTTTCTTTGTCTCAACAGAACTCTTTATCCATTTGATCAATCTGAAATTCTGGTGTGTTACAATCCATCTGCCCCTTTAGTCACTGATGCAGGTAACTGAGGCAATCCAGAGGGGGAAGGATAACGGTGAGTCTGGACAAATGCACTTCCCAGTGCACAGGACAGACAGAGGAATAGGACAGGTGATGCAATCACCACTGCAATTTGGCAGCCAAACACCACTTAGGGTTCTTTGCATAAGGGGATGCATTTCCTCAGTTGTAAACCTGTGACACACCCAGGTTTTAACAATGTATTAGTTCAGTGATTTATGAAAGATCAGGCTTCACTTCTGCTAAATTAAACTGTTATGGAAGTCATAAAATTATAAAAAGCCCAAGACCAATTTTCTTTAATTTGTCAATTCTGCACTTCCTCCATACTCAACATTTTAACATTGTTTTTGGGTACCACTAAGTGGAGCTCAAATACCAATTTAGTAAAAAACTAAGCCTGTCAGGCTGTTGCCAGATCCCAGTACAGGTTTCTGAGTCTGCCTCATTCTGAGCCTTCAGAACACAGGAGTACCTTTTGTGATGTAATATACATCTAAAGGCCCACCAGGAGTAAAAGTAATTAATTGCTGCTGTCTAACCCTTTCTCTGAGTAGGACAAGGAACTGGCACAGCAACCCCAGGCAGAAGCTTGGGGAGGAAGGTTTTCTTCTTTCTTCATGCCCTATGGTTGTGATTATACTATCCTCAACAAGACACCATGTCACACCTTTCTCACATGCTCAGGATCCAGGTGTCCTCAGAGGTGCAAACTCGGCAGGGATTTCCAGTATCACAAGTCTTTGCAGAATGACTCATTTACTCCAAAAGTTAGCACCAAATACTCAGTAAATGAGAACACACACTAACAGAAGTAACTGCAGTGATGCAATTTAGAAAATGATACTTAAAAAAAAAAAACCTATTAAATGTAAATATTAAAAAATACTATCAGGAAAGACACTAAGAAAGTTCTGAAAATGATGAAGAAAGTGTTAATACTCAGCTGGCACAAAGACCACTGCAATTGAAGCTCTTCTCAGAAGCTTGTTGGAGCTTTCCATCCTACTGAAGTTGTTTGCTCAGGTATTGAGCTTTATTAAATTAAAGATTGAGTGGCTTYAGCCCTTTAAAAAAAATCCCTCTAACATGATAGCTGTGTTGATAAACTCTGTAGAATAAGACTTGCAAAAGGAGCACAAGAAGGGAAAACAACAGGTTTTTTGTTGTTAACAGTTAAATTTTGTTGCTCTTCAGTGAAGTCTATTTCTACCACTGCTAGTTTGCTTTGGATTACCCCAGAYATCCCTTACCTTGGCTATGATACGGCAGAGATGAGCACCTTCCTGGGCAAGGCTGAATAAACCACTGATTGCCGACTCCATGACATACGGACTGCCCGAGAGTTCTATCTGTCTCAGCAGGTTCTGGGGGATACAGGACAAAATCTTGGAGCAGTCAGACTGATAACCCTCTAACACACTTATCAGTGCATTTGAGTAGATGCAACCAAAGATAGTGATATTTATAAATAAATATTAACAGAGTAAGACAATGGGCACACGTGTGAGAATGTTCAACGTAGAACTCTTTGGCAATTTAGTAAATTACTATAGCTTTTGGTCTGGGATTGAATCAGAATTTTCAAAAATCAAATAATTTAGC
The DNA here is from genome assembly GCF_030028575.1 of Malurus melanocephalus. Classification (NCBI taxonomy): domain Eukaryota; kingdom Metazoa; phylum Chordata; class Aves; order Passeriformes; family Maluridae; genus Malurus; species Malurus melanocephalus. Next base: position 297,000 of record NW_026623346.1, read on the forward strand.
TTACTGTAGAAGCTGAATCACACAGTGATACAAGATTTCCACCTTATTTATAAGGAATATTGCTGCACCATTTTTTACATTGCCTTCTAGGGCTCTAGGTTCATCACTCTGTSAGATAAAATGTCTTTGACCAATAGAGAAAATTCTTATCAAGAAATATAATTTATTTCTCCAATGTATGAAATACATTAAATACTATTATCTTTGTAAATAATTATATTGTGCATTTGTGCATTTGTGTCATTGCAGCTTTACGGAAACACAGCTGTGAGAAGAACATGGAGTCTATTTCATTTTACTATTTCTGAAAAAAGCCACAATATCACTAGAATAATTAATTCTATTTGCTAGGAGGAGGAAGGTAAGCATTTTTGTATTTAATCCAACTTTGAAAGAAATGCAAGGAAGTATACCACATTTTTCACTGTTATTTATATAAAATTCAATTACCTTCCCTTTAAGGGTCTCTGTTCTTCCACATTTAGCATGACAAAAGTGTTCCATAAAAGACACAGCTTAAGAGTTCACATTTTGATTTGAACCTATCCTGAATTAAATCCAGACACTCTGATTAGGAAAAAAAAAAAAAGCTTTTTGCACAATTTAATCTGAAACCTCTCACACAGACAGTCTGCTTCAGAGCAGCAAACTACCCCCAGACACTGTTTTTATGGCACAAGTGGGCACATAGCCTGACCGACTGGCTCAGAAAGTTGTTCATAAAACTGTTTTTATTAATGACTTTTAATCCAAGTGCTTCAGCCACACAAATACACACAAGATGATGTGGACCAAATAATTCCACTCCCTTAAAAGAAAAAAGGACAAGGATTTCAGGTATGTCAGTAGGTGCCAAGATGCCCAAAGGCAGAAATATCAGCAGTGAAGAACTGGTCTTCAGACTGCAAAGAATAAGTACCTTAACAATGGCAACCTACTCACTGAATTTGAAATGTGCAGAATTATTTACACACTTCATACATTTCATGTAGCTCTCATAAATCCTAAACAAAGAAAGTAGCTTGCTAATTTGATAGCAATTCTGCAAATGTATCTTGGAGATTCTTACCTCCTAGTAACAATCTTTAAAACTAGAAAAGACATTCCTGAAACAACCACAACTTTTTTTTTCCATCTTAATGCATCACAGTATGTTAGAGCTTGACCAATACCATGCACACATTTTGTATAAACACATAGCAAATATAATTTAACTGTTTCATCTTCATTAAACCTCTCATTTCTTCTTTTTCTGCAGGAACAACATAAAATTTCAGCATAACATCACCTCTAAAACATGGACAAATTAATTGAACAGAATTACATTTGAGGAAGACTAGAGCATTCAAAGGGATTTCTACTGAGAAAGAAAGAAAACAGTGCAAGTCAATATAGGTTGGCTAGACTTGCAAGTTGCTTCTACTTCAGTAATGACCTAATGGAAAAAAATAATGCATTTGCAGCCTCAGAGTAATAACTCAGTGCATTTCACAGAATCAGAATCACAGAGCAAGTAAGGCTTGAAGGGACACGAAGACATCATTTAGATGTCTTGCAAGAAAGAGCAATCAGGAAAGGTAAGTAACTTGGTGAGCCACAAGCTCATTTTATTTGGGGTTTGAGGTTTGGATAATAAAAACACCTAAATCTCATAGMAATTTATTAGAGTTACTGATCATAAATTTGTTGAAAATTGAGAGCTGTAATTTTAATCCTCCTCTTWATTATAGAATGGCTCAGGTTGGAAGGGTCCTTAACTATCATCTAGTTCCATGAGCAGGGACACCTTTCACTAGACCATGTTGCTCTGAGTCCCATCCAACCCAGCCTTGGACCCTCGATGGATGTCTCCCTCAAGATTCAACCAATTTGGAATTTTTTTTTTTTGTTTGTTCTGGGTTTTTTTGGTTTTTTTCTTACTATAAACTAACCTGTGCTTCATGTGTTAAAACCATCTCTATCAACTGGCCAAAATACTGGGCAACAGTAGTGAGTGTTTTATTAATACAAGAATTCATGGATTCCAGTATCTCTTCATCTTCAGTCTGTAAGCACCTGAAAAGAAAGAGAAAGGAAAAGGATGAAGGAAAAAAAAAAAAAAATGCAACAGTCTTGATTGTCAGAGGTGAGGTCTGTGTCAGTAATAGTCTAGAAAGGGAATTCAGCTGTTCACAAGGACTTTGTGCCATTTGCGTCATTCAGACTTTAATAAAAGCTTTGTCTAAAGCTTTGTCATGGTAAATACCCCATGAAAGGATAATGCTGCTACAGTGGACACTACTGAATAATTTAGAGATCACAATTTATTTCATAGACTGCAGGCCAAATTTTACTGCAGATGTTTTGTGTCTGTAGAGTGTCACACTTCTCTTTCCCACTTATGCTGATAGTTCCACTGCAACTGTGCATACTCATCCATCTTTCATGATCAGTGAAAGGCTTCCAGTAATTCTTCTTCCTTTACCTTCTTTGTCATATCTTAATGAAAGTAGGATAAGGATGAAGAAAGAAATATGCGTCCAGAGGAGTTAAACAAYTTAATAAAAAATAAAATTTGGCCCTCTATGCAGACATACATAAAGCATCTGTGCAGAGTTAGTTTAGTTATCCTGTAACCAATGATGCTTGGCTATAATTGAAGAAATGAGAAAAGATGGAAAACTTTATTCAATTCAAATAAAATAATTAATACTTCCTCTCAGAAATGCATTCATTTGAATTATCAGAACATATGTTACCCAGGCAGGTCACAAATAATGGAAGATATAGTTTGGTTGATCAGCCTCTCTACCTACATACAGGTTACCTGTCTGTCAGCCACCTATATCAATTTTTTGTCAAAAAGACAAGAATGGAGAGAGCTGATTTGGGGAAGACTCTTTGAGATTGGAGCTCTTATTAAATCAGTGTGTCCCATAGTAGAATATAAAAGTAAAGTCTGTGTGGGTTTGACAAAAAGCAATAGTGCTCAAAATATATGTTATTTCCTGATAATTAGATGGTGTGTTTTTTCCTGATGATCCTCCCAGAACAGAATGGCTTTCACATTGTTTGAAGTAAATCAATAAAAGTGATTGAACCATACTGGAGGAAATGGGTAACTTATGTTAGAATGTAGAACTATCTCATGAAAAGAACTACAGAGATTTTTATTTTCCAGTCTCAACACTCCAGAGTGCAGGGAGATGAGTAAGCCTATCACTACAATTTAGAGGAATGTAGTTATTTAGGTTTGATTTACAATAAATGGATATGTTCATACAGGAGCACATAGTACGACAGTCTCACAACCCAAGTTTTCACACCAGCTGAAATCTTGGCAGCACAGAACTAGAAGGGATCATTTTCACTCATATCATTAGAGCCAGACTTTTCCTTTGGTATCTAAAAGTCCTGAAAAATCCACTTGCATGTAGCTTTGCATCTGTGTCAGACTTTTTGTGCTACAGCAGATCCCATCCTTCATTAGGATCCAGTTTAGGTAAAAGCAACTCATTTCACCCACCAGAGATTAATATTAAGAACTTTAATATGTATGTAGCAGAGCTACAGGGGCCTAGTTCAAACAATTGAGAATGCTCAGGGATTTCTGCTTCTCATTGGAAGTTCGACAACTTAATAAAACAGCAAAATTGACATTTCAACTACAAAATTTAAGTTACCTTTCTGTGAATGCTGTAAATTCTGAACACTTGTCTATTAAAAGTTTTTCAAGCTGCAGAGATAGAAAGAGAAAGTACTTTTAAAGAAAAACCCATTCACACAATTGCCTTACAAAAATAAGTAATGCTTCTTTGTTAATTTAAAAGCCTCCCAGAATACAGTATTTCATATGAACACCCTTCATCTGCTTTTTTGAATAAAACAAGTAGAAATAAATCTGAGATTAATAAAAAAGTAACGTTTTCTACATTTTAAATGCAAAGGATCTCACAGATGGGGTGTCAAAATACTTTAGTCCAGTAGTCTTCAAAAACAAAACATTTTTTCAATGSAATTTGTTCACATTATTAACATTCAGAATCAAGCCTATAATAAAATAGGATGCAAAATAAGAATATTTCCACTACTGAAAAGGGATTGGAAAATCTTAAACAAGGGACCAGCATCAGCACACAAGAATTTCTCACAGATTGTTGCAAGTTATAATTATAACAATAAAATAAAAATTCGAAAAGTGAGAGAAGCATGACACCAGATAAGGCATCYTCTCACCTGGTGCATTTCCTCTGAGGCATTCCTGGTGAAGGTGTTGTACTCATTGATCATAGAACGCACGTGGCAGTTGACTCTCACGGTCATGCTGTGAACCCTCTGCCATCTGCCCTTCTCCAGCTTCTGAGCAATCCTGGTCAGTTCTGTGCTTATGATCCAAGCTCTCTTCAGCAGAAGCTGCAAGTTATCACACGTGCTATATTGTGAGGAAAGGAGGAGTTCATTGTGCTCATCTTTCTCAATGCTGATGGGCTTGGACTGCAGAATGCACATACACTCACAGTCTGTCATCAGCTTCAGGTCTTCCATCCATCGCTGAACCGARTCCACCTGGATTAGGTGCATGCTGGAAGGCAGGGAAAGAGAGGCAAGAATAAGCAACGCAGAACAACCTTGGGATAACCACCAGCAGCACCACACAGCTGCACCCACTGCTTGCAATTAATTGACAAAAGGCAAATAATTGAACAAACAATTTGCTTGTAGTAGCTGAGCAAAATATTTAGCTCTTTWTTCCAAAAAGAGGTTCTGGATTTCTAATCACTTCTACACCCTGTACCCCACTATAAAATTATATCTGAACAATCAGTGGATAATCATATACATAATATATCCRCAAATAATAATATTAGAGATAAGTAAACAGATGTCTAGAGTGTTTTTGGGGTAAAATGTTTTTTGTACGTTCAGAGTTTAATGTAGAGAAGGAACAAAGCTATGAATATGTTTGCTTATTGTTTATGGGACTGTCAGGTTTTTCCAGACACTTGGCCTGTCAGGTGCTTAACAGAAAATTTTACCTGGCAGCATCTCTCCAAAGCCCTTCCAAACTTACACAGCTAAACCAAAACAGTGAACAATATTGCCAGTAATATCTATTTGTTCCATGTCATTGTCCCTTAAACCAGAGCTGGATTCTACTTCCTGACCAGCTCTTTACCTTCCCTGTTATTTCTCATTGCACACTGACTTCCAAAGCACATTTTTTATGCTACAGCTGTGTGATGTGAACCAGAAAGGCTGAAAAGCTCCCTGACATAAGGGCAATGAGCCGGCATTTTGTGCCTCTGCACCCTCCAACCAATAAAATGTGCAACCTGAAGCAGAAGCTGCACTGATTGTGGGCTCATCTTTTTGTGGAATCACAAATTTCACTGTCTTGAGATGAAGAAGCCTAATTTCTTTTCTTATAAGGTGCCCAGACCCTCATAAAAATACCTTAATCTTCACCCCAACCATGCTAAATGTTCCCAAAGGATTGAAGATGAAAGGTAAAGAAGAAATTAGATTCAGTGAATAAAAGAGAAAATGGATCTAACTATTTTTTTCTAACTTTTGTTGGTATCTTACAGCTAGGCTGACAGTGCAGTGGATTGTTGTCTACTCTCTGGATACCTGTGCAAGTTTTTATGAGACTGTACCAGAAAGGACAAAAAAAAAGTTTGCATCATAGCTCCCATTGTTTTAATTCAGATACTGATTTATTGAAATCAGCAACACAGCAGAAATGCTCTGTGCTGTTATAGAAAGCCTTACTGTTAGAATAAAATCTGCAATTACATTAGCTAAGCTAAGGAGGAGCAGGTGGAAGCCTTTTTCAATTCTTGTGCTTCCATTTATACAGTGAACACCAGATGAGCTCAAGAAATCTCCTGCCAGACCACTCCAGTAATATTCCAAAAATAAACAAAATGTATTTACATACACAGGAAAAGGAGGTTCGCCTCAAGTATCATTTAATATAAATTGACAGCAAACAAGATACAAGAGATCAGTTTCATTGATCCATTCTCCCTTCTCACAATATATGATGAAACTACTTTTAATTTCAAACTTTACAGGCTACTGCTATTTAAGGTCTTTATTTCACTCAGCTCTGAATATTGTGTAATTGCATTGCATGATCGATTGAGGCCCACTTTCTTCTTGCTWTGTGTAGTCTCCTTATTGCCTTTTTGGATCTGAAGCAAGGTTTCCTAATAAACAAAAACAACTTTGGAAGTTTGAGATCATGATTTATGACGATGTGCATAGTTTGCATGCAGAACAGGATAAACTCTTTTGACGCAGAGTAATGTATCATTCATTTCCAAAGTGCACTGTGATAATTGATTAAATCTATGGTTAGTAAGTAGAAATAAACTTCTGCATTATAAGTTCGCATGGACCAAAAACTAGAATAGAAGGTTAGTAAGAGAAAAAAAAAAAAAAAAAAAAAAAAAAAAAAAAAACAACAAAAAAAACCCTGAAAATGAAAAACTCATTCGGATTTCCTTTAGTCCCAAAAGACATTCTTCACTCCAAAGAGAAAAAAGATGATGAGTTTTACAAAAGAAAAAAAAAAGTACAGATGTTAAAGAAACTCTCATTTGCTTCTGTTCTACTAATTGCCAGAAGTACAACTGTAGAAGGYAGGATATTCTTTCACTGAAACTCCGTATTTCTTAACTGACAACAAGAGCAAAAAATAATACTATTCATGTCCTTCCAGAGAAATACAGAAAACACCCTCTCCTTACTATGTCAGCTTTTCTGACACATGGTCCTTTAAATTAGATGTACATCATTATCACTCAAATAAGACACATAAATGGTTCACATTCATCCAAATCACACTGTATTTAAAGAAAGTCTTCTTAAGCATTCCACAGAAGATTTTGTAGGCTCATTTCTTACATATTAAAACAAGGAAAGCAAAAAGTATGATCATCCCTAATTAGCTATTAAGAATCATATTCCAGACAGCATTTACTGAACTCAAAAAACAAGATGGAAATTTCCATTTTGTCTCCCCATTACTGAAAAAAAATACCTACGCCTACAAAATAAAAAGAACCATAATGGTTCAGACAAAAAAAAACAAACAAACTCTGTTTAGCCCATTATCCTGGTCCCAACATGCCCATTAGGAGATGCATAAGGAAAGATTATAAGAAGTGTGGAAAGAGCAGAGCAACCCCTCCTTCCCATCTTCTGGCAATTAGTGGTTTAGGAACTTCCCTAGCCAGAAGTTGTGTCTGAGCAGGATGTTTTTACAATTCATGAAACAAAAGTAGCCATTAATCCCTTTTTGAACTCAGTTAAACTTTTGGCCTTTGCAACATCTAGAGGCAGTGTCTCACATTGTTTATTTTTTCTATGAAAAAGTGTTTCTTATTATTTGTTTTAAACTTGCTGCCTGGAGGTATGAACAGAAACACTTTAGTTGCCATATTCTAAGAGATATCWTAAATGAAATGACAGTTCTGTATTTTCCCTCTTCAAGCAATTCATTATTTTATTTGCCCTACCCCAACTTCTCTAGATTGTTTCATTTCCATGGTAGAGAAACTCAGTCTGTCTAGTCTGTCTCCTTATACATATTATTCCAACCCTCTAATCATTCACATACAAGCCCCACCTTTTCGAAAAGCTTTTTCCAGTTTTCCTGTGTCCCAAGATGTGGTGGCAAAGGCAGGACATGAGATACAAGATTCAGGAAAATTYATACTTTTTAAACTCATTTCCTGCACAGTCCTGATTTTCCAACAATTCTTAAATTGAAYTGGTCTTTTACTGAAGCCTTTTCCAGAGAGCTGTCTTATTTTTGCCTTTCTGAAAATACACTTATTTTGATTTCAGAATCTTTTCATGAGATTATGAGTGATAATGTAGAATTYGCTAGTCTACACATGTGATGAAAGAAATTGTACTGGAGCTCCATTTCCCTCTTTACATGCACTACTTTATGTTCTTTAACACACMTTTTGTTCTAGCATTTTACAGTCTCATCTTTTCACACTTTCATAACTATTTTTCAGGTCATTAATACATTAAACAAGATTCGTTTAAGYGTAAGAGACCTTACTGGTGTAATTTTCAATAGTATCAATAATAATTGATCAATAGTATCTGCTTAACTGGCTGAGAGCCTGATGTTTGTGGAATCATAGAATCATTTAGGTTGGAAAAGATTTCTAACACCATTAATTCCAACCACTAACCCAGCACTGCCAGGTCCATCATTAAACCATGCCCTTAAATGCCACATCTACACAGCTTTTAAATAYCTTCAGGGATGGYGACTCAAACACTTCCTGGGGAGTCCATTGCCACACTTGACAACCCTTTCAGTGAAGAAATTTTCCGTAATTTTCAACCTAAACCTCCCCTGGGGCAGTTTGAGACCATTTCTTCTTGTCCTATCCTTGGTTATTTGGGAGAAGAGATCAATCCTCATCTCACTCCATCCTTCTTTGAGGGAGTAATAAAAAGAGATGTGTTCCTCCTCAGCGTCCTTTCCTCCAGGCTAAGCTGCTCCAGCTCCCTCAGCTGCTCCTCACAGGATTTGTGCTCCAGACCATTCCCCAGCTCCATTGCCCTTCTCTGGACATGCTCCAGCCCCTCAATGCCCTTCTTGTTGTGAAGGGCCAGCACCAGACACAGCACCCGAGGTGTGGTCTCACCAGTGCCCAGCACAGGAGGACAATCCCCGCCCTGCTCCTGCTGGACACAATATTTATCCAAACCATGAGCAGCCAGTTTCTCCAGGGGAATGCTATGGAAGGCAGTGTCAAGACCTTTATTGAAGTCCAGGCAGACAGTCAACAGCTACAGCCTTCGCCTCATCCACTGAGTGGGTCACCTTGTCAGAGGAGGAGATCAGGTTGGTCAAGCAGAACCTGCCTTTCCTGAACCCCTGGCTGAACCCCTGGGTGTCCAGGATATGCTGCATGATGGCACTCAGAGCAACCTGCTCTTTGACCATCCTTGGCACTGAGGTGAGGCTGACAGGCCTGTAGCTCCCTGGATTCACCTTCCAGCTCTTCTGGAAGATGGATGTCACATTGGCTAAAAAGCAGCCACCTGTAATCTCTCCATACAGCCAGGCCTGCTGAGAAATGATGGAAAGTGGTTCAGTGAGCACCTCTGCCAGGACCCTCGGTACCTTTGGGTGGATRCCATCCATCCCAGAGACTTGTGTGGTTGTTTCCCCATGAAATATGGGGGCTTCATTCTGTTCCCTGCCCATCTTCCAGCTCAGGGGGTTGAGAAGCTGGAGAACAGCTGCCTTGCTGTTAAAGACTGAGACAAGGAGGCATTGGGTTCCTCAGCCTTTTCCCCATCTTCTGTCACTATGTTTTCTCCCCGCATCCAATAAAGGATGGAGGTTCTCCTTAACCCTCCTCTTGCTGTCAATGCATTCATAGAATCACTTTTCCTTGGTTTTGAGAACAGTAGCCAGATAAATTCTGGCTAGATTCTTCTAATTTCTTTCCCTCAGCAAAACCCCATGGCATCCTTGTAGTTCTCATGAGTTGCTCTCCCTTTATTCCCAGGGTGATAAACTTGTCTTTTTTAATCTGAATTCCAGCCAAGGCTCTCTGTTCAGCCAGGCCAGTTTTCTTCTCCACCAGCTCATCTTTTGGCACATGGGCAGAGCCTGCTCCTGTGCTTTTAGGATTTGCTTCTTGGAAGGAAGATGTAGAGATACATAGATGGATAGTAGTTACCCACTAGTTAAAACTACCGAATTTAGTACACCATGGCATATTGACAAAAAAGCAATTTATCTAGACTCTATATTATAAAAGCCGCATTTAATGTAAAAAAAAAAAGTTGTAAAAATAATTCAGTGMAGAAAGAAAATTCAGGAGAAAGTCTCCAACATTTCTTCAAAGTCATTCTATKTTAATTGAGGTAGTAAAGTATTTGACACAGTTTTCGAGAGCACTCAACTGAACTTGAGGAGCAAGCAATTTGAATACTCTGAATTCCAGTGAGCTTGCCAAAACAACACAGTGTTTTAAAAATTGTGTAATTTTGAAAAAAAACCACCGGTGTCACTGGCTGAGGCCAGTTTAGAGCAACAGACTGTTTAAAGGGTGTTACTTCAAAAGACATTCAAACCTTGTTTCATATAGATGCTTCTGCACTAAAAAGCACATGGCAGGCAATTTTCATCTTAGACATTGAAAAAATACCCTTATTCTATATTTCTAAGAAGAGATGTATGATATTCAAAGTACTGTTACCAGCATTTCTCCTTTTTCTCCCCTTTACTCTTTTTTTTTCCCCTTTTTTCTATCATCTCTTAAGTAGTTTGTTAACTAACAAATCAAGATTTTTAGGATAGAAAAGACAAATTGATATCAAAAAGATTGATTTCTCTCATGTTGGTGTTACATGAATACAGAAGTCAAGAGTTAATAACTGGATCATTTGTTTAAAATTTCCTGTTTGAAACTCTTTACCACACTTTAACTGGCAGCACATACACTTCTGTTTTAAATTGCAAATGTTATCATGAGAAAGAGTTATACCCCTGATTTAGCACTGAGTTTCACTAAGTGCAAAAGTTTCATGTTTTATAACGTTGTGTTGAAGTCTGAGCTGATCAATTCATGCGAATAATTCCAGTGGYCATATTTATAAAGACTTCTCTTCAGTTAAATTATGTTTTCAAGGCTTCTCAGCCTTTTTACTCATTTTCACCTAACATAGATTCATTACCAATCCTAATGATAGCATTTAGTACTACTTCCAGATAAGCCTAWGGCAGAAGTCAATGCCAAGTCTTACAACTGTGTTCAAATTTATTATTCTAATTAGTGGTAGGTAATTAATTGGCAACAAACAACTTATTGAATGAATTTAGCCCTTTCTTTGAACATAAATAATCTCTAATTTTTTTTCTAATCCATCTTTTCAAAATTATTCATCAGTATGCAATATACCCAGGGCCAACTTCCACATCAATACAATGGCCAACAAAAGTCAACTCTCAGCGGAAGAATACAGTGAAGAGCCATAGAGAAAATGCTCATTTATCTTCAATTGCTTTGCACGATATCAATCGCATAAAAGATCCCTGTAGATACTTGATATTGTATTTGCACCGATTTGGGCAAAATTTTATAGAGCTAGCAGGAGATGTGACTTAAAACACACACAGTAGTTTAAGGTAGATAAGAATCATATTCCTGTTGCTTAAGTGGATGCACTTGCTGTGTAGATCATTCCTAAGGTAATAGAATCCTGCAAATATTTAAATTTTGCAGTTGATATGGCAAGATAAAAGTTCAGCCAGTTTGCAGGATGTTCTTTTTTTCCCCCTTAATCTCACCTACTCCTCTTCCAGTGGAAAATTAGAATCCAACTTCACTGTGACAAAAGGTGACTTTAGTATGAATTATTTAAATTTTTAGAGCATATTGGCAAAGGCTAGTTCCTACGTTTTAAAAAAGTTAACTAGCTGTATTGAAATGGTAGTTTAATTTTCCTYAGTGATTATTCAATTGTTACAATTACCAAAGTCTAACAGCTTCCCCAAATTAAGCCAGTAATAGATAATGCAAACCACTGCAATACTTCTCAAAACAAAACAACTTAAGGAAAGGTACACTGTATTCAGCAGCTGTCCTGAAGTGTTTTGTGGAAGGTAGAACTTTGTTAACCAGCAGTGATTACCCTTAGACATATTAGCATTTCCTTTTACCTTAGGAGTGGGTTTAAACCATAAAGAAGTAATAGAGATATGATCTCTATTCTCAGGAAGCATCATGCCAATGGGCAGAATTCATAAATATTGGCAACAAAACCAGAATTATTCAAAGATCACCAATGCAGAAAAGTCTATAAGGAAAGTAAAAACACAGTAAACCCTTTTAATATAATAAGGTATGATGTGTGAACTTACAGTTGTTTCTTCAGGCCTCTTTAAAGGGCCATATAAATAATTTAGTGTTAAACACTGCACCAGTGCTCTCCTCAGATCTTTATGCATTTCTGAGAAATCCTCACTGTAAGTTGTCCCTCTAAAAATGTCTGGATATGTTATACCAGCCCGGAATTACTCACACACTACAGGACATTAGGAAATCACTCTGTAAAAACATCAACTAACTCTGCTTGCTGATTAGTTTATGCAAAGTCTAGGACAAATTTACCATATAAMTAATCTTCTGTATATGGATATAGCTTAAGTGAGTCCAGTCCTATCCATCCTCCATCAGCTGAATTGATACTGAGGCACAGTCCAAGCTATTTTTGTGGCATTAACTTCCTGCCTAGAACATTAAATTGCTAAAAGAGTAGTTGTCTTGACAAACACACAAGACACTGAGTTTCCAGAAATTAAAGATCACAGGAAAAAAATTTCCTGAGAGAAAGGTGTAAAGTGCAAAAAAGGCCAACTATCAACATGTTAACAACAGTATAAAGCTGATAATTGGCCTGGTTTTGGGTAAAATTGAAAAAGAGTATGTCACAATGATTACCAACCAAAATATGTCTGTTRAATTTACATTTGTAACATTAATTTGTGCTAACAATGAATATTATTGTGTTTGCAGTGCTGTTATAAGATAGCAAACCAAGGAAAGTTTTCAAAAACACTAAGCTTGTTGAACCCTATGATCCTGGCATATTAAGACTTAACAAACTGTTATGGACCCAGATCAGACTTAATGAGCTTTGATTCAGCTTAAGGAATCCACCAGAATTAGACAATTTCARCCACTCTAAAATTTGGGTGTCATGGATGGGAAAAAAATAATCTGCTGCCCAAGCATTGTTTAAGGGTATTGYTCTTTTGTTCAGCATATAACCTGATAATTTGTAACTATTCTCCAGTGCACTGACAAAAGCAGTGCTGAAGATGAAASATCCCATGACTCAATCTCTTTGCAAATGACAAAGTGCAAATGCCAAAATGTGCAASAGTTACAGTTTTCCTGAGATGAGACAGCAGAACTGAGGGACCTAGCTCTGTGCACAATGTCAGAATCCATGACTTTTGGCTTCATTTAACCCGCAGTAAGAGGAACAGCACTGTGTCATGGAGAATTGCATGATAGATCTACTCAAAATTTCTTTACAGGTTCCTCCAGTAGCTTAAAATCTGACATGGTGACTGAAGTATGCTGATAATCTTGAAGGGATGTTGTCATCAGTGTACATTTAAATTGCAGATAATTGAGTACACACAGAGCTCTCACTYCCATAATAAGCAGGGCATGATTCCTGCATTGTGAAGGAGAAAAGTCAACAAGGCCAGCAACAAGAGAGAATGTGCTTGGCAGAGTTTGTGCTGGTTCTCTGCTTCCCAATGTTCAAGCTACACTCRTAACTGAAGGGGACAATGTTCCTCAGGGCCTTGTAAGAACAAAATGCTGCAAAAGAGAGAGGTCCTTGTAAACACCTGGCAGGGAGGGAGAACCAGAAATGAAAGCGCGGAGGAGAAAAACAACACTGGACATAATTTGGGGCCACAGACAGTGAAAATGCTCAGACACAATCACGAGCAATGACTAATTTGGAGACTAACATGAGAGTCCATGAAAATAGCACCAGTGCCTCATTGAACATTGTTTTTTCCTTCCTCCAAATCTGCCTTAATTTGTAGTTTAATAACAARCAGTACAGCTCTTGGTGCCTTATTCAAAGGAGTTATGACATGCATTATGAGCAGCAGCATTAGCTTTTCACCTTCTACTATTTACTCATTTTGGGTCCTAACCCTACTGATTAAGTAAAGCCTGGATTACTTAATGAAGGGAGCAACGAGCATTTTACAGGAGCTATGAGATCAGTACCACTCAGGAGACTAGAGAAATTTGGAGAGCCTCATTCACATCTATTACACAGGAGCTCCAGCTAMAACTCAAAAAAAGGGTAGGAAAAGGACAGCCTGATTATGGCTTTTCTAAGATTCCCATCAGAACATTAACCCTTCAACAGATAAATTAAAAAGATGAAAACAAGCCACACAGTGTCACAAATACTGGAAGAGCTAGCAAAAATACCTTAGCTGGTCTCATTCAAATATGAAAGCAGCTTCCAATCAAACAAATTCAATATTTGTGCACAGGTTTATACGCTTCTGTAGGAGCCAGAAGAATGAAAGTGAAATCTTATGCCATCACATCTATACTTCTTATACTAGAAGCAGCCAGATCAGATATTTGTTCATAAATGGCTTAAAATCACTCTAAAAATAATTTAGAGGGCTCAAATGTGTTATATTGAATGGCTATTCTAGAATCACAGTGGAAGTTTGGTTGGAAGTTTCTTATTTTTAATCAAAATTTCTTAAAAGCCAGTACATTCTCATTTGGTTTAATCTTTCCTTTTAAATAAGGTTTTATCTYTAAATGCATTTCTAGAAAGCAAACACATGTTCTCAGCTTCGTAACAAGCAAAATTCTTCCGATTCCTTTCATGAAACTATGTAACTTTCCAGTCCCCCAGGTTTGAATAGCCTGAGTAGTTCTTGTAAAACTAATTTTTTACTGAAAGGCCTGATATCATGCTTGATAGAAAACAAAGTCTAACAGTAATTTTCAGTGATGTAAGTACACACTCATCCCACCAGAAATTTCATTTCTTACAGTCTAGGACTGAGCTTTCTGCTGTCATCACCACATCTTACCATCACATTCATATCAATTAACCAGCATACACAGACCCTCCTCCTATTTTTTTCCACACAGAATAAACTATCAAATTGTTGCAGACTTTGCAGTTACCAAGTGTATAACCTGGGTATTTCAATTACGCATCCCTTTTCTTCAATACTTAAAGTCCACATCTAATTCTCTGCTTTGAAAAATACTCTTTGCCATTAATCTTTGTCTAATCATGACTTTTCTGTATTTGATAATAAATACCATGTATAAAATCTGCACTGAATGTCCTTTGTTCAGAGGGAAAATGATACGGTAATTTTGTTTGCCCKAGAGAATGATAGCAGATTATTCATTACTATGCATCTTTGGCAGGTTCAAATTTTGGCATCCCATTTCCTGCTTTATTCCAAACCTTTAACTACTCTTTGCTAGATCTTCCTTTCCAATTAAATCTTGTTCCACCCTTTTCTCTTCTTAGATATAAATATATTTTGCTGTTTTACACTCAGAGTCACTACCAAGTTTTTCTAGTAAGTTCAGCAGCCTAAACAGAGTAATTTCCATGCCTTTTGAATGTTAAGTTGTGTTTTGCTCCTATCATAGACACATTTCTTTCTCTTCCCATTCACTTGTCTGAGTCAAAACTAGATGGTTAATGTTCCTGGCTTCATTTTATTATTATTTCTGCTGGTGTTGAACCTAAGAAAGCCACTCTAATATCAATGGAAGATTTAAATGCAAATAAAGCAGGTTCAATAAATACAAACATTATGAAAAGCCAAATTCACAATACACCTGCATTTCAAGACACCTCAGAAAACACTCAGCCTACACTATCACTTTTTCCATCATGCTTTGCTCATGATGACAGTGTGCTGTATCATAAAACACTTGAAGCAAAAATATTTTCACAAAATAGTCCAGTAATTTTCAACTGAAAATGAGAATTCTGAGCCATCTTGCTGTAAAGTATATTTCTATTGAATCCCTGCAGTATAATATGTCATAGACTTCTGTGTGATAATTATGGATACCTGAGAATTGGAACACAAGCAGTAAATGTAAATCACCAATTTAAAACAGGATAAAGGAATTAAATTCCAACACTCAAAACTGGAWGTAAATTCCACCTCTGTCTTCAGTGGGCTTCGGATGAGGCTTGGGTGTGTGGCACCCATGATTCTTTTGATGAAGCTTATACTGTATTACCTCAAGGGAAAGAATCAAGAATAAAGAATTTTAAGAAGAACATAATCTCATATGGGAATTGAGAACTGGATTTAAACAATGACATCAAACCACTCCTAAACTGAGCATTAAATCTCAAAACCATAAAATTTTAGGAAGGAATTGTAGGAAATACTTTCGTCACTAGTGTCAATGTATTTTCCTACCCGATGCAGTTAAGAATGGCTTTCACTCCCTGAATGCATTAATGGATATTTGAATGCACARCGAATGCTTTGAACTCTTCCAGGCTTTGGAGGGTGCACTGTGGGATGCAAGGAGACACTGCCCAGGTATGTTGTAGGTTGTACATGTGTTTAAACAAACAAAAACTAGATAGGATTATTTCCAAGTTTGATTTCTTTCCATTCCAWAAGCAATCCTTTTCACAGAATTAATTTCTCAAGAAGAAATACAAACACATGTGATKGAGACTGTGCATAAGCAAGGAGTACTGTGCCAAGATGTCTGGAATGGTGCAAGAACCACCATCCAAACAGACTGAAGCATCCAGACAGATCCCAACTCTCCAGGGGTCGTGACCAGGCTGGTTCACTAATGTACCCTTCCTACAATGTTTTCTGAGTAACACAGGATGAAGTTTTCAGAAAGAGAAATACAATATTTTTCTCTTTTTTCCCATTTTATCTATATGGATGTGATGGGAGGCTGTACACAGCTAGACTTTCACTTTCTGAATCTTAAAACTCGTGTGGCTCTCCACCCACAATGATGTTAATCAGAGCAGAGGACCAATATAGTGGATACATTCAAGCAGAAATTTCAAAAATTGGGCTTTGCTTTCCTACGAATATTCTGAGAAGTTTTATTACCTCCTGACATCATTCTCTCCTGCTAAAGTCTCTTCTTTCCCCAGCTCAGCCCAAGAAGTGACACTTCCTTGGTTTTGCAATGAGCATTGCACACAGTGTTCTCATCTTGGTTGGRGCTTCCAGATGCTACTGTAACACAATGGAGGAGAAAGGCAAAAATTTAAGTGTTTCCAGACAATCCTGAGAAGAGTTCTGAGGGTCAAATAGGAAAAGGAAAAAGGAAATRAATGATTATTTTTACAGCCATAGTTGCTTTTGAATAATGGACARCAGCTGAAGTGTGAAGAGCTAGAACACTCTCATTAAAATGTAAAATCCAAAGCAATTGTATTCCAAGCTCTAGAAATAGACAAGAGTTCAGGAGGATTCTCTCATTCACAAGATTGAATGAGGTGAAGAAACAAACACAGCCTGGTATCCTGGCAAAAGTAAAGATGAGTGGGTTAAGCATCCTGGAGATGGCTCATTCCTTGGAATTAATTCATTAGTGAGGACTTTTCACCTTACTGCTGGTTCACAGCAATTCATGGTATCAGGTGTAAAAGAGGAGCAAGGGAGAGAGCAAATCTGGCTGACAAGAGCCCCATTGCACAGGTGTCAATCTCCASCTTCACAAGGGAGCAAGTGAAAAGAATCACAAACCCCTGAGGATAGACCWGAGTGGCTTTTACACAGACTGAGAGAGTATGACAAATGATGACAAAAAGARAAGTTAGAATAAGGGTTGCTTCCTTTTCCCCCTTCTTAGTGAGTAGAATGAAACAGAGTATCTATTTATTCCTCTTCATTTAGCAAGAGCAGGGTTTGAGTCACTGTCAGTGAATCTCTGGCACAAATGAGCGATCCATGATTCATAAGGGTATGCAGGCTCCACATTCTATAATGCATTAAAAACAGAACAATGATGTTTTCTCCAAAAAAAAAAAAATTTAAAAAAAAAATTCTGGTATCATTGCATGAAAAAGAGGCCAATTATACCTTCTTAATTATTTATTTAGCAATAAACTCTTAGTGGCCATCAAAGAACCTGGAAAACAGCTAACAGAGMATAGAAGCGTAGTGAACATCATTGTTTTGCAATAATACATCCCAGGTTCAGTGAATTAG
>NW_026623346.1:314839-321658 GCF_030028575.1 Malurus melanocephalus
ATTAAAGGATGAGTGGAACTAGGTTTTTGTCCTCTTATAATCCTTTGTGGTACCACACAGCACATCAAGCAAATCGGATTTGAAAATATATCAGAAATGGAACCAAGGAAATACTGCATCATATTAAGTCTGTCATTGTYATCAGCTTTAGCTAAAGAAATTTATTTCATATAAATTACTGTGAGATAACAGAATTTCCTCACAAATGGAAAACACATGTGTGAAACACACACAAAATAAAGTTACTTATTCACTGAATAGTCYCATTTACTTTCCCCTTTTCAGCCTATATTATGAGGGTAAGGTCTTCAGAGGAAGGAAAAAAGCTCTGTTTTTCAGGTATCTGACTAATGATCCTTTTCTGCTGCCATCATGTAAACAGAAAATAAGATAACTGACTTCAATGCAGAGAGAAGCAAGTAGATCCAGYTATCTATGTGATTTCTATGTTATCCTGAATGCAAGGATAATTCAATTTAGCTTTATAAATTATTTCACTTAATAAAATTTTCAAAGCCTATCAGTTCTCAAGCAAGTTGTACTTTTCTGTAGCTGCCACTAATAGAAAATAATCAGGCAGAAATGTTAGCACAAGGATTGCRAGCAAAAAGATTTGTAATTTGGATTCCACTTCTCACCTGTCATCTGYTTCTGGAAGGACTTAATGTTCTGAAACCCAAATACTAAATTTAAAACATCTTAAACAGTTTTAGCACTGTATTTTGGACCATCTCTAACTTGGAGAGAAATATTTCTCTCTCTAGTGCCCCTCTTCCCCAAAATTTTTATTTAATTAAATTCATTCTTAGACAGGACATTACCCGGCTAAAAGAAAAGCAGCTGGACTTTCCTCTTGAAATCAGAAGACAAGATGCAATTATACAATTCCTACCTGGGGAAAGAGTCACCATTCCTCCTCAGTATACYGCAGAAATTAATAATTTAAACAGACTTGCTTTTTCAAAGGCACTGATAGACACCTCTGCTACCCAAACCAAACAAGATAAGGTCTCTGATTTCTTGCCTCTTATTACTGCTGCATACTTAAGGGCAACGACAACCCATTTCCAATGGAGAGCAGAAAAGAAATGTCAGTGAACTTATTAAAGGCYGATCAAAAAACATGCAATGAAAGCTATGAAGAAAGCATAAGCAAAACAAGAGTAGTTCACCACAATTTTACACCTTCAAATTAAACTCAATTCTCTGTGTAGGAGGCAGGGGTGGAGGGGAATCAATGCTGTATGCTGCAAACTTACTCCAACAACTGAATCAGTAAAAACATTGTTAAATATCTTCCGTCTGTTTTTCTCAGATGTACCGACTACCAAAGTTGTGTGCTTATTCCCCTTCCCACATTTTATACTACTACAATCCCACAGACCTGAACCTGGAAGTTTYGAGGACTTGAGATATTCCAGACTGGACTATTGAGGTCAAAGTCTTATAGTTTTGAAGAGCAACATTGATATAAGCACCATTGGTTCCACTGAGACTGGAGAGGGATCTTTCTCTATTCATGAAATATCACCTTTGTCTCGCAGCAYTCTTGATCTATTAAATCCATGGCTGGATTTTCCATCAAGCATAACCTTACTGGAACTAAATTTTCCTGCACTTCACAGCTGTGTGGAATGATGGCTGGTGACAGCAGGAGYGAAACCATGAGAGGGCACATGCAAATTAAGTTGATATCTTATTTGTGAATATACACACACAGCTGAAATCAAATGTCATGATACTTTACATTAAAAAAGTAACTACCAGATGCATGAGACTACAACCCAAACATCAAAATACTGTTTAACATATCAGATCTAGCAGTGGGCTGGTGGTTTTCTGAGAAATTGTATTGCTTCTTTCTTTATCCCTCTTCCCCCCCTTTTTTTTAATCAGATCAGTTTTTATCTACCCCTTTGCACAGGTACCTAATAGTGACAGTATTCTAAGCTTTCAGCTTCAAAATACGCAGAGAAAAAAGCTTGGAGAATAATGTTAAGCCAAATATCAGCAGCATTTTGCTGCCTATTAGCAAAAAGTTTTACTATTTCCAACACAAAAGAATGCTTGAAATCCTGACACATCTTTTCTTTTATATAACTGTAGTAAATAAGCTAATCTGTGCCACATTTATCTGACTGAAGTAGAAAACTTTGTCTTAACAAGCTGCAGGGATGTATACAGACCTCTGATTATAATGGGCTGTTCTCACCATTGATGCTGAGATATAAAACTAAACTCACTTCTAGTTATAGATTACTTAATGACGTGAATTGAGAAGCAGCACTGTTTTACTCTGGGTGCAAGAATGATTGGAGGCTCTATATAGGTTCAAATAAAACTGAGGTTAATATACCTGCAGGAAGCAGGTACAATTCCTGTATCACTTTTGTGAAATATTATGCCCATTCCAGCATATCCATTTCCTCTTTCCTGATTCATTTAATGCTGAGGTGATCATATTTGCCAAAGGCATTTCTTCAGAGTATGAAACAGGTAGAGACATACAAAAAGTGCAAAGGGTGACTTTGCCTGGTTTTAATACAGGGCCTCTATGCAAACATCATTTAACAACATGAGCACAGGTCCCTGTGCAAGCACACACTGAGGGGGATTCAAATGAAGTGCTGAAGAGGGGAAGAAAAAGTGTTGCAATACTCAAAGCTGTGTGACCTGGTTGTGGACTTCCAGTATCTAAAGGGAACTTAAAAGAAAGATGGAGAGAGGYTATTACAAGAGCATGACAGGACAAGGGGAATGTCTTCAAACTGAGAGGTTTAGATTAGACATTAGGAAAAAAATACTGTGAAGAGGATGAGGCACAGGAACAGGTTGCCCAGAGAAGCTGKGGATGCCACATTCCTGGCAGGGTTCAAAGCCAGGCTGGATGGGGCTTTGAGCAACCTGGACTAACGGTGGTGTCTCTGTTCAGGGGCTTGGAACTGGATCATCTTTAAGGTCCGTTCCAACCCAAGCCATTACATGATTCCAGCAGGGCCATGACCTCCCTGCATAACTCTGCATTTCTTTGTAACCTGTCTTAGTAAGCAATTCTAAGAAAATCTCAGCTCAAATGTCACAATCAAAAGTATCGTGTATACAAAGTGGAAGGAGCAGTAATACTAAAACATTCCTTGAGACACACTGAGAGGACAGCAGAAAAGAAAGCTACATGTAAAAAATACGTTATAATCCTCAAAGAAGATGGATCCCTGAAAATATTACAAAAAACCAGAAGTAAGCAGAACTGGAAAATGACAAAAAGTTTTTGAAATTTCTAGAGCACATTTTACTTCTTCCAAATGCAGTTTTAGGTTTCTTTGTGGAGACACAAAACCCTGCAAAGATTTGCTGGAAAAGTAAATTGAAATAAATTTTCTGTGCTTTTGCACTATAACCAGTGTATTGAATGTGTATCATATATATCCCTATTCTGCGTCAAATTAAAAAAGATGAACAAATGCTATCTTAAGTTTTAACTGAAAAAAAATCAAAATCATTCAAAAACCTTAATTGGTGAGCAAAGAGCGCAATAATTTTTTAGATGCTGTAAGATTCACAAAGATTGTTGTGGAATCTGTTGAGGTATGTAAATTGTTGTCAAGCTGTTAATTTAAATAGTAAAAAAATATTTAATTTAAACATTTGCTGAGCATCTTGCATTTGCAATAACTGGAACTGGGACCAATGTGCATTTTGAAATACCCCCGTTCACAGCAGGGCAGTTATGCARCAGTTTATGACTGTTTTCACATTTTACCAAGAATAAAACATACATTTTCAAAGTTACTGAGATCAACCTCTCATCCAGCTAAAGTGCTAAACAGAAAATGCTCAGTACAATTCCAGCCTTTTGGAGCAGAACAAAATATCTTCTTTTGCCCTGGCAGTAGCAGCTGATTGCTTTCCAGGTTGCTCCTGACACTTTAGCCAAGAGCAATAGGGGGGCAGCCTAAGCCAGGAGTGTTCCCATCTRATCGCTTCCTGATTCACCCTCACAACATAAAAACAGTCCTTACGCCTCCACATCAGGGCTCTGCCACAGGAAGGCAGGCTTGAGAAAAGTTTGTTTGCTTCTGAATGAGATGGAAAAACTTAGTTTTATGCCTGAACCACTGCTGAGAGAAGTCTCTGTCAAAACAATATAAAAATAAAATTATGAAGACATATTGCTCTTCCATAGCTCTCTCTCCTGACTTCCCGCTGGTTGCACTGGATTATAAGAAAGTGTTAAGCAATAACAACTTTTAAGGATTGTTATTTGAAATCTGCAAGCCTGAGGACTTCCTYGCTATTCTCAAGACTGAGAACCCAAATCAAACACCTGTGAATAAAGGATTCTTCTCTGTTGCAGGCTGGACAATTKTAATATCCACAATGTCACTTCCTTTAAGCCTTAAAGACAGGCCGGAATGGCCAAAAGATTTTATACTTGAAAAGTTAACTGTAGTATTTTATGCTAATTAGTTTTGAAAGCTGCAATTTAAAATGTAAAAAGAAAAAAAAAAAAAGCAAGCAAAAAAAAGTTAAGCAAAAAGTGTCATTCTGCATCAATGGCACAAATCACAGAAATCCCTGGCCCAGAATTCAAGTCGACTTGCAGACAAAGTAAGGCTCCCTTACTTTGGAATCCTGACAAGCAAACAACATGAATAGGAATCATTAGCTGATTTCACTGCTTCCCAATTCCAGTGTTTTCCTGCCCTTTCCTTTAATTCCACCCCACTACCGCTTGAGTATCCCAAAGTTATCTAACACATAATACATCAAAATCAAAACATTGGTTCATGCACAGCTGATACTGAACAGGATTTTTTTGCTCTGYAGTACTTCCCAAAAGTTTGCTTTCAACTACCTCGTCATCCATTGAACAGCCTCAACTATTGGSATACCATTGCCTCGTCCTTCCCTTTCTCCTTCAATAATTTTTGCAGTTCTTCCCTGGTTTTCTCTTGTTTAATCTTCATCCTGACAGTCCTGACATTTAAGTTATTGGAAAAATACTTCCACAACTTTAGTAGGAGGGAATATTATATTCTTGATGCAGATGTTTTCTATACCTCAGTGGTAGCCCTGAACCAAATTCGACAGTGAAGTATTCACAATTAGCAAAATACAAAATTCAAATACCTGAAGCATAGTTTATACACACAACATATTGAAAAGCTGTTTCTTCAGAAACAATATATTATCTTTATGCATATTTTCCTAAATAAAACAATGTTTWTATATGTGTGTGTGTATTTTCACTTTACCACGTTCTCTGAAATACCATGAGGAGCAAAACAAAACAACTGGAATTGTTAAGTCACATTTCAGCTTTATATTAAACTGCTGTTTGCACTCCAAATCCCTCAGGGTTAATATGAGCTCATAAACCCAACCACTAACAGACATGAGCCAATTTAATGAGACTAGAAATGGGGTCACACCAACCAGCACATTTTTTTAAGATCATTGTATTATTTGTCAAAAAGGGAAAAYAACAACAAAAAAAAAGAATTTATAAAGTTGAAGCATTGTCCCTACAGCTTTCTTGAATTTGCTCATTACAGGTTATTGAACAAGTGATTACAYGATCCTTTCAGCCATCCCCAGGCAACAGTGAACCAGATCAAGAGARACCAGGCAATTAAATAAGGAAGAAATTCCCAGGAAACATGAAGTGACAAATACTGTATTTAACACAGTATGGTACTACTCTTTGTCCTAAATAGCTGAAAAGACAAGTCATAGCATGGACATTAAAATATCTTTAATGAACAAATTAACTTTTAAAAAATTTAATTGTGGAAAAACACCTCAGAAATACCAAGCATAGGTACTTATTCATCATTCTCCATTATAAAGCCCTGGTTGTAAAGAGAGTTTAATGAACTCACTTGCCAGGCAACACCACTCTGAAAATGATGGTAAAACGTAACATGTGGAAGGAACAAGCTGGGTTGTGTGAACAAAAACATTTTCTCTGCATTTAAGGAAGCAGCTTATTAGGTAATATTCAACATTTCCCACCTGCCACAGTGCAGGAGGGTGATGCACCCACAGCAGGCATAACAAGGCACATGAGCTCRTAACACAGTGCTGTATAAGAACCGTTGAAATAAAAATTTACGGAGACAGCCTAGTAAGGAMTTCCTTTGTGTTTCCCCAGCTGAGCTGGAAAACAAACACAGGGAAGGTAAAGTGGTTTGACTGAGGCAAGAAGATTAATCAGCATTACAACCAGGAGAGAATCAGAAGGAATGATGTTGCTAGTGTTAAATCAAAGTTTCAACAAAACATACCCCATTTGAAGAGAGATGACAACACCATCTTTTCTCAAAATAAGTCAATAACTAATTCAGTCAACTTGATTCCTTGAGCTTTAGGATCCCTTCTTTAGTCTGATCCTGGTTTTCAAGTTTCATTAAGAGTTTTATTTCTTTTAAGGAGGACAGCTTGGTTATTTTCCCTCTGTTAACACCATAAAGATGAAGGTCCCTGAAATGCTTCAAAGCAGCTTGAAGTTTGTRTAGGAAAAATATTTTGGATATACTGGAGTAAAAATACAGGATCTCATCCTTAAATTCCTTCCATGGCTAACGAAAACAATTGCAGCTACATTATCAGTGTGATACAGTAATATGGCCTAACAGCTAAAAGTGTTTTAGCTAAAACAGCTAAAACTACGGAACTTTTGGTTCCATAGCATGCCGTTTCATTTCAGCATAGTCTACTTATTACAATCATAATGTACACATTTTATCTCCCTTAGCATTAACTATTTTCCCTATTAACTCACAGGTGGTGTTCCATATGCCTCCCTGCCAAAAAAAA